>NW_026963624.1:0-20416 GCF_036588685.1 Mytilus trossulus | reverse complement strand
ATGGTGTCAGAGTAAATCTATCACAGTCAGATGATTTATCTTGTACCAATAATGGTACTTTGGCCAATATACATAGTGTGAGAGTCAATCTATCACAGTCAGATGATTTATCCTGTAACAATAATGATACTGTGACCTATAGACATACTGTCAGAGTCAATATATCACAGTCAGATGATTTATCCTGTAACAATAAGGATACCGTGACTTATAGACATAGTGTCAGAGTCAATCTATCACAGTCAGATGATTTATCCTGTTACAATAATGATACCTTCAACAAAAGAAAAGGCGTCAGAGTAAATATATCACAGTCAGATGATTTATCCTGTAACACCAGTGGTACTGTGGCCAATAGACATAGTGTCAGAGTCAATCTATTACAGTCAGATGATATCTCCTGTAACAATAATGATACTGTGACCTATAGACATGATGTCAGAGTTAATATATCACAGTCATGTGATTTATCCTGTAACAATAATGATACTCTCACCTATAGACATGATGTCAGAGACAATCTATCACAGTCAGATGATTTATCCTGTAACAATAGTAATAATATGACCAACAGAAATGGTGTCAGAGTACAGAGTAAATCTATCACAGTAAGATGATTTATCTTGTACCAATAATGGTACTTTGGCCAATATACATAGTGTCAGAGTCAATCTATCACTGTCAGATGATTTATCCTGTAATAATAATGATACTGTGACCTATAGACATACCGTCAGAGTCCAGCTATCACAGTCAGATGATTTATCCTATAACAATAATGATACTTTGACCTAAAGACATAGTGTCAGAAGCAATCTATCACAGTCCGATGATTTATCCTATAACAATAATGATACTGTGACCTATAGACATATTGTCAGAATCAATCTATCACAGTCAGATGATTTATCTTGTAACAATAATGATACTGTGACCTATAAACATAGTGTCAGAGTCAATCTATCACAGTCAGATGATTTATCCAGTAACAATAATGATACTGTGACCTATAGACATAGTGTCAGAATCAATCTATCACAGTCAGATGATTTATCCCGTAATAATAATGATACTTTGACCTATAGACATAGTTTCAGAATCAATCTATCACAGTCAGATGATTTATCTCGTAACTATAATGATACTGTGACCTATAGACATAGTGTCAGAGTCAATCTATCACAGTCAGATGATTTATCCTATAACAATAATGATACTTTGACCTAAAGACATAGTGTCAGAAGTAATCTATCACAGTCCGATGATTTATCCTATAACAATAATGATACTGTGACCTATAGACATAGTGTCAGAATCAATCTATCACAGTCAGATGATTTATCTTGTAACAATAATGATACTGTGACCTATAGACATAGTGTCAGAGTCAATCTATCACAGTCAGATGATTTATCCAGTAACAATAATGATACTGTGACCTATAGACATAGTGTCAGAATCAATCTATCACAGTCAGATGATTTATCCCGTAATAATAATGATACTTTGACCTATAGACATAGTTTCAGAATCAATCTATCACAGTCAGATGAGTTATCTTGTAACAATAATGATACTGTGACCTATAGACATAGTGTCAGAGTCAATCTATTACAGTCCGATGATTTATCCTATAACAATAATGATACTGTGACCTATAGACATAGTGTCAGAATCAATCTATCACAGTCAGATGATTTATCTTGTAACAAAAATGCTACTGTGACCTATAGACATAGTGTCAGAGTCAATCTATCACAGTCCGATGATTTATCCTGTAACAATAAGGATACTGTGACCTATAGACATAGTGTCAGAGTCAATCTATCACAGTCAGATGATTTATCCAGTAACAAAAATGGTACTGTGGCCTATAGACGTAGTGTCAGAGTCAATCTATCATAGTCAGATGATTTATCCTGTAACAAAAATGGTACTGTGGCCTATAGACGTGGTGTCAGAGACAATCTATCACAGTCATATGATTTATCCTGTAACAATAATGATACTGTGACCTATAGACATAGTGTCAGAATCAATCTATCACAGTCCGATGATTTATCCTGTAACAATAATGATACCTTGACCAACAGAAATGGTGTCAGAGTAAATCTATCACAGTCAGATGATTTATCTTGTACCAATAATGGTACTTTGGCCAATAGACATAGTGTGAGAGTCAATCTATCACAGTCAGATGATTTATCCTGTAACAATAATGGTACTGTGACCTATAGACATACTGTCAGAGTCAATCTATCACAGTCAGATGATTTATCCTGTAACAATAAGGATACTGTGACCTATAGACATACTGTCAGAGTCAAGTTATCACAGTCAGATGATTTATCCTGTAACAAAAATAGTACTGTGGCCTATAGACTTGGTGTCAGAGTCAATCTATCAAGGTCAGATGATTTATCCCGTAATAATAATGATACTGTGACCTATAGAAATGGTGTCAAAGTCAATCTATCACAGTCAGATGATTTATCTTGTACCAATAATGGTACTTTGGCCAATATACATAGTGTGAGAGTCAATCTATCACAGTCAGATGATTTATCCTGTAACAATAAGGATACCGTGACTTATAGACATAGTGTCAGAGTCCATCTATCACAGTCAGATGATTTATCCTATAACAATAATGATACTTTGACCTAAAGACATAGTGTCAGAAGCAATCTATCACAGTCCGATGATTTATCCTATAACAATAATGATACTGTGACCTATAGACATATTGTCAGAATCAATCTATCACAGTCAGATGATTTATCTTGTAACAATAATGATACTGTGACCTATAAACATAGTGTCAGAGTCAATCTATCACAGTCAGATGATTTATCCAGTAACAATAATGATACTGTGACCTATAGACATAGTGTCAGAATCAATCTATCACAGTCAGATGATTTATCCCGTAATAATAATGATACTTTGACCTATAGACATAGTTTCAGAATCAATCTATCACAGTCAGATGATTTATCTCGTAACTATAATGATACTGTGACCTATAGACATAGTGTCAGAGTCAATCTATCACAGTCAGATGATTTATCCTATAACAATAATGATACTTTGACCTAAAGACATAGTGTCAGAAGCAATCTATCACAGTCCGATGATTTATCCTATAACAATAATGATACTGTGACCTATAGACATAGTGTCAGAATCAATCTATCACAGTCAGATGATTTATCTTGTAACAATAATGATACTGTGACCTATAGACATAGTGTCAGAGTTAATCTATCACAGTCAGATGATTTATCCAGTAACAATAATGATACTGTGACCTATAGACATAGTGTCAGAATCAATCTATCACAGTCAGATGATTTATCCCGTATTAATAATGATACTTTGACCTATAGACATAGTTTCAGAATCAATCTATCACAGTCAGATGAGTTATCTTGTAACAATAATGATACTGTGACCTATAGACATAGTGTCAGAGTCAATCTATTACAGTCCGATGATTTATCCTATAACAATAATGATACTGTGACCTAAAGACATAGTGTCAGAATCAATCTATCACAGTCAGATGATTTATCTTGTAACAAAAATGCTACTGTGACCTATAGACATAGTGTCAGAGTCAATCTATCACAGTCCGATGATTTATCCTGTAACAATAAGGATACTGTGACCTATAGACATAGTGTCAGAGTCAATCTATCACAGTCAGATGATTTATCCAGTAACAAAAATGGTACTGTGGCCTATAGACGTAGTGTCAGAGTCAATCTATCACAGTCAGATGATTTATCCTGTAACAAAAATGGTACTGTGGCCTATAGACGTGGTGTCAGAGACAATCTATCACAGTCATATGATTTATCCTGTAACAATAATGATACTGTGACCTATAGACATAGTGTCAGAATCAATCTATCACAGTCCGATGATTTATCCTGTAACAATAATGATACCTTGACCAACAGAAATGGTGTCAGAGTAAATCTATCACAGTCAGATGATTTATCTTGTACCAATAATGGTACTTTGGCCAATAGACATAGTGTGAGAGTCAATCTATCACAGTCAGATGATTTATCCTGTAACAATAATGGTACTGTGACCTATAGACTTACTGTCAGAGTCAATCTATCACAGTCAGGTGATTTATCCTGTAACAATAAGGATACTGTGACCTATAGACATACTGTCAGAGTCAAGTTATCACAGTCAGATGATTTATCCTGTAACAAAAATAGTACTGTGGCCTATAGACTTGGTGTCAGAGTCAATCTATCAAGGTCAGATGATTTATCCCGTAATAATAATGATACTGTGACCTATAGAAATGGTGTCAAAGTCAATCTATCACAGTCAGATGATTTATCTTGTACCAATAATGGTACTTTGGCCAATATACATAGTGTGAGAGTCAATCTATCACAGTCAGATGATTTATTCTGTAACAATAATGATACTGTGACCTATAGACATACTGTCAGAGTCAATATATCACAGTCAGATGATTTATCCTGTAACAATAAGGATACCGTGACTTATAGACATAGTGTCAGAGTCAATCTATCACAGTCAGATGATTTATCCTGTAACAATAATGATACCTTCAACAAAAGAAAAGGCGTCAGAGTAAATATATCACAGTCAGATGATTTATCCTGTAACACCAGTGGTACTGTGGCTAATAGACATAGTGTCAGAGTCAATCTATTACAGTCAGATGATATCTCCTGTAACAATAATGATACTGTGACCTATAGACATGATGTCAGAGTTAATATATCACAGTCATGTGATTTATCCTGTAACGATAATGATACTCTCACCTATAGACATGATGTCAGAGACAATCTATCACAGTCAGATGATTTATCCTGTAACAATAATGATACTATGACCAATAGAAATGGTGTCAGAGTAAATCTATCACAGTCAGATGATTTATCTTGTACCAATAATGGTACTTTGGCCAATATACATAGTGTCAGAGTCAATCTATCACTGTCAGATGATTTATCCTGTAATAATAATGATACTGTGACCTATAGACATACCGTCAGAGTCAATCTATCACAGTCAGATGATTTATCCTATAACAATAATGATACTTTGACCTAAAGACATAGTGTCAGAAGCAATCTATCACAGTCCGATGATTTATCCTATAACAATAATGATACTGTGACCTATAGACATAGTGTCAGAATCAATCTATCACAGTCAGATGATTTATCTTGTAACAATAATGATACTGTGACCTATAGACATAGTGTCAGAGTCAATCTATCACAGTCAGATGATTTATCCAGTAACAATAATGATACTGTAACCTATAGACATAGTGTCAGAATCAATCTATCACAGTCAGATGATTTATCCCGTAATAATAATGATACTTTGACCTATAGACATATTTTCAGAATCAATCTATCACAGTCAGATGAGTTATCTTGTAACAATAATGATACTGTGACCTATAGACATAGTGTCAGAGTCAATCTATCACAGTCCGATGATTTATCCTATAACAATAATGATACTGTGACCTATAGACATAGTGTCAGAATCAATCTATCACAGTCAGATGATTTATCTTGTAACAAAAATGCTACTGTGACCTATAGACATAGTGTCAGAGTCAATCTATCACAGTCCGATGATTTATCCTGTAACAATAAGGATACTGTGACCTATAGACATAGTGTCAGAGTCAATCTATCACAGTCAGATGATTTATCCAGTAACAAAAATGGTACTGTGGCCTATAGACGTAGTGTCAGAGTCAATCTATCACAGTCAGATGATTTATCCTGTAACAAAAATGGTACTGTGGCCTATGGACGTGGTGTCAGTGTCAATCTATCACAGTCAGATGATTTATCCCGTAATAATAATGATACTTTGACCTATTGACATAGTGTCAGAATCAATCTATCACAGTCAGATGATTTTTCCTGTAACAATAATGATACTGTTACCTATAGGCATGGTGTCAGAGTCAATCTATCACAGTCAGATGATTTATCCTGTAACAATAATGATACCTTGACCAATAGAAATGGCGTCAGAGTAAATCTATCACAGTCAGATGATTTATCCTGTACCACTAGTGGTACTGTGGCCAATAGACATTGTGTCAGAGTCAATCTATCACAGTCAGATTATTTATCCTGTAACAATAATGATACTGTCACCTATAGACAAGATGTCAGAGTCAATCTATTACAGTCAGATGATTTATCCTGTAACAATAATGATACTGTGACCTATAGACATAGTGTCAGAATCAATCTATCACAGTCAGATGATTTATCTTGTAACAATAATGATACTGTGACCTATAGACATAGTGCCAGAGTCAATCTATCACAGTCCGATGATTTATCCTATAACAATAATGATACTGTGACCTATAGACATGGTGTCAGAGTCAATCTATCACAGTCAGATGATTTATCCTGTAACAATAATGATACCTTGACCAAAAGAAATGGCGTCAGAGTAAATATATCACAGTCAGATAATTTTTCCTGTACCACTAGTGGTACTGTGGCCAATAGACATAGTGTCAGAGTCAATCTATCATCGTCAGATGATATATCCTGTAACAATAATGATACTGTGACCTATAAACATGGTGTCAGAGTTAATCTATCACAGTCAGATGATTTATCATGTAACAATAATGATACTGTCACCTACACACATGATGTCAGAGACAATCTATCACAGTCAGATGATTTATCATATAACATTAATGATACTGTGATCTATAGACATAGTGTCAGAATCAATCTATCACAGTCCGATGATTTATCCTTTAACAATAATGATACCTTGATCAATAGAAATGATGTCAGAGTCAATCTATCACAGTCAGATGAATTATCCCGTAATAATAATGATACTGTGACCTATAGACATGGTGTCAGAGTCAATCTATCACAGTCAGATTATTTATCCCGTAACAATAATGATACTGTGACCTATATACATGGTGTCAGAGTCAATCTATCACAGTCAGATGATTTATCCTATAACAATAATGATACCTTGACCAAAAGAAATGGCGTCAGAGTAAATCTGTCACAGTCAGATGATTTATCCTGTACCACTAGTGGTACTGTGGCCAATAGACATAGTGTCAGAGTCAATCTATCACAGTCAGATGATTTATCCTGTAACGGTAATAATACTGTCACCTATAGACATGATGTCAGAGTCAATCTATCACAGTCAGACGACTTATCCTGTAACAATGATGATAATGTGACCCATAGACATAGTGTCAGAGTCAATCTATCACAGTCAGATGATTTATCCTGTAACAAAAATGGTACTGTGGCCTATAGATATGGTGTCATAGTCAATCCATCACAATCAGATGATTTATCCTGTACCAAAATGGCACTGTGGCCTATAGACGTGGTGTCAGAGTCAATCTATCACAGTCAGGTGATTTTACCTGTAGCAATAATGGTACTGTGGCCTATAGACATAGTGTCAGAGTCAATTTATCACAGTCAGTTGATTTATCCCGTAATAATAATGAAACTGTGACCTATAGACATGGTGTAAGAGTCAATCTATCACAGTCCGATGATTTATCCCGTAACAATAAGGATACTGTGACCTATAGACATGGTGTCAGAGTCAATCTATCACAGTCTGATGATTTATCCTGTAACAATAATGATACCTTGAACAAAAGAAAAGGCGTCAGAGTAAATATATCACAGTCAGATGATTTATCCTGTACCACTAGTGGTACTGTGGCCAATAGACATAGTGTCAGAGTCAATCTATCACAGTCAGATGATATATCATGTAACAATAATGATACTGTGACCTATAGACATGGTGTCAGAGTTAATCTATCACAGTCATATGATTTATCCTGTAACAAAAATGATACTGTGACCTATAGACATAGTGTCAGAATCAATCTATCACAGTCCGATAATTTATCCTGTAACAATAATGATACCTTGACCAATAGAAATGGTGTCAGAGTAAATCTATTACAGTCAGATGATTTATCTTGTACCAATAATGGTACTTTGGCCAATATACATAGTGTCAGAGTCAATCTATCACAGTCAGATGATTTATCCTGTAACAATAATGATACTGTGACCTATAGACATACTGTCAGAGTCAATCTATCACAGTCAGATGATTTATCCTGTAACAATAAGGATACTGTGACCTATAGACATAGTGTCAGAGTCAATCTATCAAAGTCAGATAACAAAAATGGTACTGTGGCCTATAGACGTGGTGTCAGAGTCAATCTATCACAGTCAGATGATTTATCCCGTAATAATAATGATACTGTGACCTATAGACATGGTGTCAGAATCAATCTATCACAGTCCGATGATGTATCCTGTAACAATAATGATACCTTGACCAATAGAAATGGTGTCAGAGTTAATCTATCACAGTCAGATGATTTATCTTGTAACAATAATGATATTGTCACCTATAGACATGATGTCAGAGACAAGCTATCACAGTCAGATGATTTATCCTATAACAATAATGATACTGTGACCAATAGAAATGGTGTCAGAGTCAATCTATCACAGTCAGATGATTTATCCCGTAATAATAACGATACTGTGACCTATAGACATGGTGTCAGAGTCAATATATCACAGTCAGATTATTTATCCCGTAACAATAATGATACTGTGATCTATAGACATGGTGTCAGAGTCAATCGATCACAGTCAGATGATTTACCCTGTAACAATAATGATACCTTGACCAAAAGAAATGGCGTCAGAGTAAATATATCACAGTCAGATGATTTCTCCTGTACCACTAGTGGTACAGCGGCCAATAGACATAGTGTCAGAGTCAATCTATCACAGTCAGATGATATATCCTGTAACAATAATGATACTGTGACCTATAGACATGGTGTCAGAGTTAATCTATCACAATCAGATGATTTATCCTGTAACAATAATGATACTGTCACCTACACACATGATGTCAGAGACAATCTATCACAGTCAGATGATTTATCCTATAACACTA
This sequence comes from Mytilus trossulus, assembly GCF_036588685.1. NCBI lineage: Eukaryota > Metazoa > Mollusca > Bivalvia > Mytilida > Mytilidae > Mytilus > Mytilus trossulus. The sequence continues at coordinate 11,371 of NW_026963624.1, read as the reverse complement.
ATGATACTGTGACCTATAGACATAGTGTCAGAAGCAATCTATCACAGTCCGATGATTTGTCCTGTATTAATAATGATACTTTGACCAATAGAAATGGTGTCAGAGTCAATCTATCACAGTCAGATGATTTATCCCGTAATAATAATGATACTGTGACCTATAGACATGGTGTCAGAGTCAATCTATCACAGTCAGATTATTAATCCCGTAACAATAATGATACTGTGACCTATATACATGGTGTCAGAGTCAATCTATCACAGTCAGATGATTAATCCTATAACAATAATGATACCTTGACCAATACAAATGGCGTCAGAGTAAATATGTCACAGTCAGATGATTTATCCTGTACCGCTAGTGCTTCTGTGGCCAATAAACATAGTGTCAGAGTCAATCTATCACAGTCAGATGATTTATCTTGTAACGGTAATGATACTGTGACCTATAGACATGGTGTCAGGGTCAATCTATCACAGTCAGATGATTTATCCTGTAACGGTAATGATACTGTCACCTATAGACATGATGTCAGAGTCAATCTATCACAGTCAGACGATTTATCCTGTAACAATGATGATAATGTGACCCATAGACATAGTGTCAGAGTAAATCTATCACAGTCAGATGATTTATCCTGTAACAATAATGATACTTTGACCTATAGACATAGTATCAGAGTCAATCTATCACAGTCAGATGATTTATCCTGTAACAAAAATGGTACTGTGGCCTATAGATATGGTGTCATAGTCAATCCATCACAATCAAATGATTTATTCTGTAACAAAAATGGCACTGTGGCCTATAGACGTGGTGTCATAGTCAATCTATCACAGTCAGGTGATTTATCCTGTTGCAATAATGGTACTGTGGCCTATAGACATAGTGTCAAAGTCAATTTATCACAGTCAGATGATTTATCCCGTAATAATAATGAAACTGTGACCTATAGACATGGTGTAAGAGTCAATCTATCACAGTCAGATGATTTATCCCGTAACAATAATGATACTGTGACCTATAGACATGGTGTCAGAGTCAATCTATCACAGTCAGATGATTTATCCTGTAACAATAATGATACCTTGACCAAAAAAAAAGGCGTCAGAGTAAATCTATCACAGTCAGATGATTTATCCTGTTGCAATAATGGTACTGTGGCCTATAGACATAGTGTCAAAGTCAATTTATCACAGTCAGATGATTTATCCCGTAATAATAATGAAACTGTGACCTATAGACATAGTGTCAGAGTCAATGTATCACAGTCAGATGATATATCCTGTAACAATAATGATACTGTGACCTATAGACATGGCGTCAGAGTCAATCTATCACAGTCAGATGATTTATCCTGTATTAATAATGATACTGTGACCTAAAGATATAGTATCAGAATCAATTGATCACAGTCACATGATTTACCCTGTAACAATAAGGATACTGTGACCTATAGACACAGTGTCAGAGTCAATCTATAACAGTCAGATGATTTATCTTGTAACAATAAGATACTTTGACCTATAGACATAGTGTCAGAAACCATCTATCACAGTCTGGTGATTTATCCTGTAGCAATAATGCTACTGTCGCCTATAGACATAGTGTCACAGTCAATTTATCACAGTCAGATGATTTATCCCGTATTAATAATGATACTGTGACCTATAAACATGGAGTAAGAGTCAATCTATCACAGTCAGATGATTTATCCCGTAACAATAATGATACTGTGACATATAGACATGGTGTCAGAATCAATCTATCACCGTCAGATTATTTATCCTGTAACAAAAATGGTACTGTGTCCTATAGACATGGTGACATAGTCAATCTATCACAGTCAGATGATTTATCCCGTAACAATAATGATACTGTGACCTATAGACATGGTGTCAGAATCAATCTATCACAGTCCGATGATTTATTTTGTAGCAATAATGGTACTCTGGCCTATAGACATGGTATCAGAGTCAATTTATCACAGTCATATGATTTATCCCGTATTAATAATGATACTGTGACCTATAGACATGGTGTAAGAGTCAATCTATCACAGTCAGATGATTTATCCCGTAACAATAATGATACTGTGACCTATAGACATGGTGTCAGGGTCAGTCTATCACAGTCCGATGATTTATCCTGTAACAATAATGATATCTTGACCAAAAGAAATGGCGTCAGAGTAAACATATCATAGTCAGATGATTTATCCTGTACCACCAGTGCTACTGTGGCCAATAGACATAGTGTCAGAGTCAATCTATTACAGTCAGATGATATATCCTGTTACAATAATGATACTCTGACCTATAGACATGATGTCAGAGTTAATCTATCACAGTCATATGATTTATCCCGTAACAATAATGATACCTTGACCAATAGAAATGACGTCAGACTAAATCTATCACAGTCAGATGATTTATCCTGTACCACTAGTGGTACTGTGGCCAATAGACATTGTGTCAGAGTCAATCTATCACAATCAGATGATTTATCCTGTAACAATAATGATACTGTCACCTATAGACATGATATCAGAGTCAATCTATCAAAGTCAGATAATTTATCTTGTAACAATAATGATACTGTGTCCTATAGACATGGTGTCAGAGTCAATCTATCACAGTCCGATGATTTATCCTATAACAATAATGATACTGTGACTTATAGACATGGTGTTAGAGTCAATCTATCACAGTCAGAAGATTTATCCTGTAACAATAATGATACCTTGACCAAAAGAAATGGCGTCAGAGTAAAGATATCACAGTTAGATGATTTATCCTGTACCACTAGTGGTACTGTGGCCAATAGACATAGTGTCAGAATCAATCTATCACAGTCCGATGATTTATCCTGTACAAGTAATGATACCTTGACCAATAGAAATGGTGTCAGAGTCAATCTATCACAGTCAGATGATTTATCCCGTAATAATAATGATACTGTGACCTATAGACATGGTGTCAGAGTCAATCTATCACAGTCAGATGATTTATCCTATAACAATAATGATACCTTGACCAATAGAATTGGCGTCAGAGTAAATCTGTCACAGTCAGATGATTTATCCTGTACTAGTGGTACTTTGGCCAATAGACATAGTGTCAGAGTCAATCTATCACAGTCAGATGATTTATCCTGTAACAATAATTACATAATAATTAATTATGTAATAATTATGTCATAATGAAATTATCACAATTTGAAAGACTAATCTTTCTTCTTTCTTTTGGTACCTCGTTTATAAAATATAAAGAAGGATGGAATGAACTACATCAGTTTAAAGTTGTCTGTTTGGGAATGACAAAAACTTTGTATTGTGCTACCTTAAGTTATACAACATTAATAATTATGTTAAAAGGTACATTTGTGTATCAATTTTAAACCTGGATCATGCAGTATGAGCAATGAAAACCTGTCCGCATCTCTGAACTATATCATGACTTTATTAAAACAGTACATATTATATATTATTTCTTATTTTATTCAAAAATCTTGAATTTGTCGTCTGTTTATTTATCATTCTACATTAAAAATTCATAACGGATACAGTAAAAACGGTATTTCAGGATTCGCACATTATATACACTGAATCTCTAGTTATACTACATGTACTAAGTAGTTGTGATAATGTGTTTTGAGACAGTGAGGCAATATTGTAAAATGTATTTAAAATTTTAATTTTCAATTTTATTATTAGATTGTTGGTTCCGAGTATGACCTGCCAATTTTGAAGGAAGGTGACAGGTATGGTCACAGAGAGAAGAAACAGAGAAATAAGCTGTACACATGGGTGAAAAACCTTTGTGTGCAGCATAAGCATGGGAATGCTTATAAAGCAGGTACATGTATGTATAACTACATGAAATTAATAACACAGATTGATATACTGGGTTGTTGGTGGTCAAGTGGTTTAAGTAGTTTATCTACAGGGATAAATAGCTTGTCAACACTAACAATGACTGAGATTGTGAGATTATGAGGTGCATTTGACGGATATCTTTAAAATTGACAAGGATTACCATTTTTGCTGTTGAAGGTCAATACTCATTGATGGTTCTCTCCAGATAGTATGGCTTCTTCCACCAATAAAAAATGGCTACTGCAATATAGCTGAGAGTGCTTAAAGTTGAGTTCATCACCAACAAAGAAACAGATTGATTTGTGTATGATATTTAAAAACCAGTTTCTTTGCTGTATTCTTTGTTATTTGATGCAAAGTAAATACATGTATAATCTGCTTATCATGATTTATTATGTTAATATGAGGCAGGAGTTACCTGTAAAAGGGGATGAAGTGTGTATAAATTATTTTTGAACTTGATTAAGCTAATTTTAACTTTTGTCTTTAGTGATTTTGTTAGTTATTTTTACCTGCATCACCAATGTTAAAAGAGGTCTAGTAACCCCTTGACTTTGCACATCATTCAGTTTGTCTGTACGTATGTACATCTGAATAACCTTCTGTAGAAAACTTTCTAACTTGTTTTGGCTTCTATAAAAGGAGGCAATTTTATATTTGGTCTGGAAATTGATAATGTTGATTTGTAGCATGTAAACAATTTTTAGAAGCTTTATGTGAACATGCTCAAGTGTGTGATACAATATTTCAGATTCTTCACTCATCTGAACTGCCTTTTTCAGAATGTATAATAATAATAAGAGAGGAGACCTGTTTTCATGGTTTTTGTGTGTCTCTTTGGTTCCTTTTCTTCTAGATAAAATCAAGCAACTTGGCTCACTACTGTTAAAGGGGCATTTTGTGTGTAATTCAGTATAGACACCATCTGATTAACCATTGAGGTAACCTCCAAAGTCTGCCGACGGTCATATAACTTGATATAAATATAGATATAAATAGATAGCAAACCTGTGCAATTTGATTTTTTCTAGGTTTGTTTGATTTCATATTATAGATTAAAAATATATGTTAATCATCATTTTTGTCGAGCCTGCAACTTTTGTTGCAGAAAGCTCGACATAGGGATAGTGATCCGGCGGCGGCAGCGTTAGCTAACTTTTTAAAAGCTTTATATTTTAGAAGGTGGAAGACCTGGATGCTTCATACTTTGAATATAGATGCCTCATGTTACGAAGTTTCCGTCAGTTACATGTCAAATTTCCTTGACCTCATTTTCATGGTTCAGTGACCACTTGAAAAAAAAAGTTCAGATTTTTTGTAATGTTGAATTCTCTCTTATTATAAGTAATATGATAATTATATTTGGTATGTGCGTACCTTGCAATGTCCTAATGCCTGTCAGACAGTTTTCACCTGACCTCCACCTCATTTCATGGATCAGTGAACAAGGTTAAATTTTGGTGGTCAAGTCCATATCTCAGATACTATAAGCAATAGGGCTAGTATATTTTTCGTTGTATGGAAGGACTGTAAGGTGTACTTGTCCAACTGGCAGATGTCATCTGACCTTGACCTCATTTTCATGGATCAGTGGTTATAGTTAAGTTTTTGTGTGTTGGTCTGTTTTTCTCATACTTTATGCAATAGATCTACTATATTTGTTGTATGGAATGATTGTAAGGTGTACATGTCCAACTGGCAGATGTCATCTGACCTTGACCTCATTTTCATGGTTGAATGGTCAAAGTTAAGTTTTCGAGTTTTGGTCTTTTTATCTTTAGAATACTATATGCTATAGGTCAACTATATTTGGTGTATGTAAATATTTTATGATCTATATGTCAGTTGCGCAGGTTTTATTTGACCTCGACCTCATTTTCACGGTTCATTGCTTAGTGTTAAGATTTTGTGTTTTGGTCTATTTTTCTTAAACTATAAGTAATAGGTCAACTACATTTGTTTTACTAAAGCATTGTTAGCTGTACATGTCTGCTTGGCATGGTTCATCTGACCTTGACCGCATTTTCATGGTTCATTGGTCTTTGATTAGTTATCTTGGTTAATGTTAAGTTTATGTGACAGTTTTTAATAAAGCTTTATACTTAGGACTATCAACATAATATCAATGATAAGTAAAGAAGGCGAGACATTTCAGTGTATGCACTCTTGTTACCTGTATAAGAATGAGATTTTGTGGATCGAATCAGTCAATCAAATGATTTATCCTTGTTTCACATTTAATGTTGACATTCTTTTCCTTTTAATAACAAAACACACCTTATTCTTGCTTAACCAATCTCTAGATAAGGGGTTAAATTGAAGGTCACATGAATATGGATTAAATAAAGTAAAATTATTCACTTGCAAGTTAATAATTCATCAGCAATCTTTCTTAGCATATTCTGACAAAATTGAACCAAACTGGCTGCTAAAAGCGAATTATTATTTCACTATTTCACTTTCATTAATGATTGAACCAAAAAAAAATCATATTTCAATTTTTATACGCCCGTTTACGGGACATATTATGGTATACCGTTTGTCTGTCCGTCCCTCTGTCCGTCTGTCCATTCGTAGTCAACATGTCATACAATAACTCAAATACGCTTTAACCAATTTGCATGAAACTATGGTGAATTGTTTATATCTATTGACGTGAGCTCCCTTTTGATTTTCATAAATTTTAGATTTTACGTTTCCAAGTTATGGGGTGTTATTCATTAAAAAAGGGTGATTTTTCCAGTTTTCGGACAATAACTCAAAATTGCTTCAAGCAGTTTTCATGAAACTTTGTTTATATTACTTGTTTATATCTATTGACCTAAGCTTTTTTTTTAAATTTTAGGTTTTATTTTTTTTCGAATTGTGGGAATTTGTTCATTTAAAAAGGGGATTTTCCAATTTTCAGACAATATCTCAAAAATGCTTTGAGCTGTGAGTGAGTTTTTATGAATCTTTGAAAATTTATTTATATCTATTGACTTGAGCTCCCTTATTTATATAAAATTTAGATTTTGCGTTTCTGAGTTATGGGGTTTTATTTATTAGAAAAAGGGGGATTTTCCAGTTTTCAGAAAATAACTCAAAAGTGCTTTGAGCAGTTTTCTTGAAACTTTGGTGACTGGTTTATATCTGTTTGAATAACCTCCCTTTAGCATTTTAGTCATAATATGCACTCATGGTGCAGCTGTTTATTTTTATATCTAGTAGCTAATGCCCCTTTTATGTAGTATGCAAACTGAGGTTTGTTATTCACCCTTGTGATTATTTATTTTAGGATGAATAGGAAAAAATTCTGAAAACAAAATAATTTCTTGGTATTCTTTCTGTCATTTGCATGAACCCGTACACCAGATTGTGGATTCATTTATTTTCTTGGGTACCAATTTTCATGATGATTGAGAAACAATTGTATTTATTTTGATATTTGATTTTGTGATTTTGCAAAATTTTGTATACAAGTCTAAGATTTAAACTTTGTTGAACATTTAAAATAGTGATTTCCTTACATTACCCTGGAAATCAACTAAAGTTGGTACCCCACAAATGATAATGAATCCTGAGTATGCTTCTAACATGTTTAACCCCGCCACATTATTTATGTATGTGCCTGTCCCAAGTCAGGAGCCTGTAAATTCAGTGGTTGTTGTTTGTTAATGTGTTACATATTTGTTTTTCGTTCATTTTTTTACATTGTCTTATCGGGGCCTTTTATAGCTGACTAACCGGTATGGGCTTTGCTCATTGTTGAAGGCCGTAAGGTGACCTATAGTTGTTAATGTCTGTGTCATTTTGGTCTTTTGTGGATAGTTGTCTCATTGTTAATCATACCACATCTTCTTTTTTATATTGAATTTAAATCACACATCTCTTTATGCAGGTGTGAAAGTCATTAAAACGACTTGAAAACACTAAACACTAAAACTGAAATAAATTTCATTCCTTTTAAATGATAATTATTAGTAAATCTGTGTAACTGTGTTTATGAGGATCATTGACTAAAAAAATATAATTTAAACATGTTAAAGCTGTGAACAAAATTTCTTTGCCTCATTATTTGGGACTCATCAAGTACTATATAGTATATAAATTAAAGTAATAAGTGAATAATTTTGTTATGATATTACATTCATGTTTCATATTAAATATTTTTAGGGTTTGAAAAGCAATGGCAACATTTTGCAGACCTGAACCCAACTTTGGTTGTGGAATACGTGCAGAAAAGGCCAGCTTTAATGGCATGTATAAAAAAAGGTATTTGAAAAAATTCTGTACTGTCTACCTTTAACCATACTTTAGATACGATTTGAAACATACAAATGCAAAATACAGTTTTTTCTAGAAAAGATTTTATGTTGATGGCACAGTCTGTGTGAGTTTTCCTATGAGTTATTGTATTTTGTATCCACTTATTCGACAAACAATTTTTTTACTTCAATTTTAATTTCGAAAAAGTGGATCATACTTTATCAATGTTTCTTACTGATCGCTTTCTAAAGTTTTTCCTCTCTCAGCTCACTACTGCTGATGACCTTTATTTTCGGAGGCCTGACCCAAACAGGAAGTTGTATAAATGACTGTTTTCCCCGGATTGGAGTAAATAGGGTTAATGTGTATATTTTACTTTCAACTTAATGCTAAGTTTCATACTTCTTCAAAAATAATATGGTTAAATATATGTAGGAAATATTTTGTCTGCAATTTTATTACTTTTGCTGATCCAGGTACAAGAGTGAAGTTAATGAAATAATGAACCTAAAAAACTTTTATTTTACTAAATGGTGAATAAGAGAGATGTCTAAATAATTAATTATGCAAACCAAATTCATTGTTTACAAAACAATATTTAAGACAGTAATTTTTAGGAGCTACAACTTCACTATAGAAAAAGAGATTTTATTGTTTACAAGAAATAACAGAATATGCATATTTTTATAATGATATAGAGGATGAGTATCTGTTCATCCTCAAATGCCATTTATTTCAAGGTTTTTTATGCCCCACCTACGATAGTAGAGGGGCATTATGTTTTCTGGTCTGTGCGTCCGTTCGTCCGTCCGTCTGTTCGTTCGTTCGTCCGTTCGTTCGTCCGTCTGTCCCGCTTCAGGTTAAAGTTTTTGGTCAAGGTAGTTTTTGATGAAGTTGAAGTCCAATCAACTTGAAACTTAGTATACATGTGCCCTATGATATGATCTTTCTAATTTAAATGCCAAATTAGAGTTTTGACCCCAATTTTACGGTTCACTGAACATAGAAAATGATAGTGCAAATTTCAGGTTAAAGTTTTTGGCTTCAGGTTAAAGTTTTTGGTCAAGGTAGTTTTTGATGAAGTTGAAGTCCAATCAACTTGAAACTTAGTATACATGTGCCCTATGATATGATCTTTCTAATTTAAATGCCAAATTAGAGTTTTAAAAAGAGATTGTTATACAAGGCTCTATGATGGAACACTTCATCTTTTGGACACATATATTCTTATTTAAAATGGAAGTATATATGCACTGTAAATTTCCTTTAACACAGTTTGTTTTCCCAGTCAAAATTGTTGATGTGATGATGAGGGAAAAATGGGCATGGGAATGAATTTATAATGATTTTTTGGGATATTTCAAAATAGTTTTAGGGATATGGGATATTTGTAAAAAATATTTATTGGGATATTAGGGGTAAACATTATAGGGATGCGGGATATTGGGATAAAAACTTGATGGGATATGAGATATTGATACCCCCTAAACAAGCCTCATCGGCAGTTTGCTAGAGGTAAACATATAATTATACATCTTCTTTGATATACAGGTAAATTTAACACAGGTGTCAGTAACATATATGTAGAACTCACATGAGGTTCACATGTATGCACTGTACTGCCTTCAACTATGAGCAAACTCATATGCTTGTTCTACATTGGCAATGGAAATGAATCTCCTTCCTAAAGAAAAACAGTCAAAACCATGTTCATATGGATTTCTCTGATTACACAATCAGTTATGGAATTAGAAAATAGATTATTACTTGACATTCAGTTCTGTGTTTTTTTATGAATAATTTTTGTACAGCACATTTTTTTTTATTATATCAGAAATGTTTTATTGTAAGGTGACTTATAGTTGTTAATTTCTGAATCAGTTGGTCTCTTTAGGAGAGTTGTCTCACTGGCAATCATATCACATTTTCGCATTTATATATAGAAAGAACACATTTATCTGTAGTTTAGTTGTTTTTATAGTTTGATTTCAGTTGAGTTTTTAAAACTTTGACCTGAGATTTAGAATCAGTTTACGTTTAGCAATAAAATTGAGAATGGAAATGGGGAATGTGTCAAAGAGATAACAACCCGACCAAAGAAAAAAAAACAGCAGAAGGTCACCAACAGGTCTTCAATGTAGCGAGAAATTCCCGCACCTGGAGGCGTCCTTCAGATGGCCTAAACAAATATATACTAGTTCAGTGATAATGAACGCCATACTAATTTCCAAATTGTACACAAGAAACCAAAATTAAAATAATATAAGACTAACAAAGGCCAAAACTCCTGACTTGGGACAGGCGCAAAAATGCGGCGGGGTTAAACATGTTTGTGAGATCTCAACCCTCCCCCTATACCTCTAGCCAATGTAGAAAAGTAAACGCATAACAATACGCACATTAACATTCAGTTCAAGAGAAGTCTGAGTCTGATGTCAGAAGATGTAACCAAAGAAAATAAACAAAATGACAATAATACATAAATAACAACAGACTACTAGCAGTTAACTGACATGCCAGCTTCAGACTTCAATAAAACTGACTGAAAGATTATGATTTCATCATATGAACATCAGACACAATCCTTCCCGTTAGGGGTTTAGTATCATACCATCATAACATATATGAGAAGAACATAACCCGTGTCATGCCAACAACTGTTTTTTTAATAAATGTGTTTAGACCCTATAAGTGAATCAATATTAATGCCAAAATATGCTATCTTAAATGAACTGACAACGGTATCGTAACTATATCCCTTCTTAATAAGTCTATTCAATTTTTCAGTAATACATAAATTTCTCGTTAAAATCTAAAACATTGTTACATAAAGTGTTTGTACACATCAAAAATCATCTCTTTTATCATAAATTTTAGTATTCAGCTTTCCGTTAGTGATATAGATATCAAGATCGAGGAAAGGGCAGTGGTCATTGTTAGTATTAGCTTTATTTAAAGTAAGTTCAACAGGATAAATTTCTTTAATATACATACTGAATTCGTCCTTATTGAGAGCCAAAATATCATCCAAACATCTAAAAGTATTATTAAATTTGTCTATCAAATGTTGTTTCGATGGGTCTTTGCTTATTTTTGTCTTAAATTGTAACTCATAACAAAACAAAAACAGGTCTGCAATAAGTGATGCACAGTTAGTCTCCATTGGAATTCCGATAATCTGACGAATAGAAAACTTGTGTTTAAAGTGTATAATAACAGTCTCAAACCAGTACTATATTAGTGAAT
>NW_026963623.1:12500-18363 GCF_036588685.1 Mytilus trossulus | reverse complement strand
CCCTCGGTAAAAATTTTTTACGAGGGTGAAATTTTCATCGCGGTGTCGCACGTTAGACGCGGACAGGCTACCGCGGGTCTCTCGACCATCGAGGCCTTCAAACTATACCCTCGGTAAAAAAATTTTACGAGGGTGAAATTTTCATCGGGCAGCCGCACGTTAGACCGCAGGCAGGCTACCGCGGGTCTCTCGACCATCGAGGCCGTCAAACTATACCCTCGGTAAAAAAAAATTTACGAGGGTGAAATTTTCATCGGTAAGCCGCACGTTAGATGCGGACAGGCTACCGCGGGTCTCTCGACCATCGAGGCCTTCAAACTATACCCTCGGTAAAAATTTTTTACGAGGGTGAAATTTTCATCGCGGTGTCGCACGTTAGACGCGGACAGGCTACCGCGGATCTCTCGACCATCGAGGCCGTCAAACTATACCCTCGGTAAAAAAAATTTTACGAGGGTGAAATTTTCATCGGTAAGCCGCACGTTAGATGCGGACAGGCTACCGCGGGTCTCTCGACCATCGAGGCCTTCAAACTATACCCTCGGTAAAAAAATTTTACGAGGGTGAAATATTCATCGGGAAGCCGCACGTTAGACGCAGGCAGGCTACCGCGGGTCTCTCGACCATCGAGGCCGTCTAACTGTACCCTCGGAACAAAAAATTTACAAGGCTGAAATGTTCATCAAGAAGCCGCACGTTAGACGAGGCAGGCTACCGCGGGTCTCTCGACCATCGAAGCCGTCTAACTGTACCCTCGGTAAAAAAAAATTTACAAGGCTGAAATGTTCATCGGGAAGCCGTACGTTAGACGCAGGCAGGCTACTGCGGGTCTCTCGACCATCGAGGCCGTCTAACTGTACCCTCGGTAAAAAAAAATTTACAAGGCTGAAATGTTCATCGGGAAGCCGTACGTTAGACGCAGGCAGGCTATTGCGGGTCTCTCGACCATCGAGGCCGTCTAACTGTACCCTCGGTAAAAAAAAATTTACAAGGCTGAAATGTTCATCGGGAAGCCGTACGTTAGACGCAGGCAAGCTACTGCGGGTCTCTCGACCATCGAGGCCGTCTGACTGTACCCTCGGTAAAAAAAAATTTACAAGGCTGAAATGTTCATCGGGAAGCCGCACGATAGACGCAGGCAGGCTACCGTGGGTCTCTCGACACATCGAGGCCGTCAAACTATACCCTCGGTAAAAAAATTTTAGAAGGGTGAAATTTTCATCGGGAAGCCGCACGTTAGACGCAGGCAGGCTACCGCGGGTCTCTCGACCATCGAAGCCGTCTAACTGTACCCGCGGTAAAAAAAATTTTACAAGGCTGAAATGTTCATCGGGAAGCCGTACGTTAGACGCAGGCAGGCTACTGCGGGTCTCTCGACCATCGAGGCCGTCTAACTGTACCCTCGGTAAAAAAAAATTTACAAGGCTGAAATGTTCATCGGGAAGCCGTACGTTAGACGCAGGCAGGCTATTGCGGGTCTCTCGACCATCGAGGCCGTCTAACTGTACCCTCGGTAAAAAAAAATTTACAAGGCTGAAATGTTCATCGGGAAGCCGCACGATAGACGCAGGCAGGCTACCGTGGGTCTCTCGACACATCGAGGCCGTCAAACTATACCCTCGGTAAAAAAATTTTAGAAGGGTGAAATTTTCATCGGGAAGCCGCACGTTAGACGCAGGCAGGCTACCGCGGGTCTCTCGACCATCGAAGCCGTCTAACTGTACCCGCGGTAAAAAAAATTTTACAAGGCTGAAATGTTCATCGGGAAGCCGTACGTTAGACGCAGGCAGGCTACTGCGGGTCTCTCGACCATCGAGGCCGTCTAACTGTACCCTCGGTAAAAAAAAATTTACAAGGCTGAAATGTTCATCGGGAAGCCGTACGTTAGACGCAGGCAGGCTATTGCGGGTCTCTCGACCATCGAGGCCGTCTAACTGTACCCTCGGTAAAAAAAAATTTACAAGGCTGAAATGTTCATCGGGAAGCCGCACGTAAGATGCGGACAGGCTACCGCGGGTCTCTCGACCATCGAGGCCTTCAAACTATACCCTCGGTAAAAAATTTTTACAAGGGTGAAATTTTCATCGGGAAGCCGCACGATAGACGCAGGCAGGCTACCGCGGGTCTCTCGACCATCGAGGCCGTCTAACTGTACCCTCGGTAAAAAAAAATTTACAAGGCTGAAATGTTCATCGGGAAGCCGCACGATAGACGCAGGCAGGCTACCGTGGGTCTCTCGACACATCGAGGCCGTCAAACTATACCCTCGGTAAAAAAAATTTAGAAGGGTGACATGTTCATCGGGAAGCCGCACGTTAGACGAGGCAGGCTACCGCGGGTCTCTCGACACATCGAGGCCGTCTAACTATACCCTCGGTAAAAAAATTTACAAGGCTGAAATGTTCATCGGGAAGCCGTACGTTAGACGCAGGCAGGCTCCTGCGGGTCTCTCGACCATCGAGGCCGTCTAACTGTACCCTCGGTAAAAAAAATTTTACAAGGCTGAAATGTTCATCGGGAAGCCGCACGTAAGATGCGGACAGGCTACCGTGGGTCTCTCGACACATCGAGGCCGTCAAACTATACCCTCGGTAAAAAATTTTTTAGAAGGGTGAAATTTTCATCGGGAAGCCGCACGTTAGACGCAGGCGAGCTACCGCGGGTCTCTCGACCATCCAGGCCGGCAAACAATACCCTCGGTAAATATTTTTTACGTGGGTGAAATTTTCATCGGGATGTCGCACGTGAGACGCGGACAGGTTACCGCGGGTCTCTCGACCATCGGCGGCCGGCCAAAGCCATAGCCTAGTCAAAAAGTGTTACAGGTTGACAATTTTTCATCGGGAAGCCGCACGTAAGAATAGTACAGCAGGTCTCTCGATGAAACGATCACATTTCATGTAACGTAACGTAACGAAGGCAGGCAGGCATCGTACACCCTAACCCTAAGCCGCCTCTTGACGATGCCCGTCCCTAACCCTAACCCTAACCCTAACCCTAACCCTAACCCTAACCCTAACCCTAACCCTAACCCTAACCCTAACCCTAACCCTAACCCTAACCCTAACCCTAACCCTAACCCTAACCCTAACCCTAACCCTAACCCTAAATTAACCCTAACCCTAACCCTAACCCTAACCCTAAATTAACCCTAACCCTAACCCTAACCCTAAATTAACCCTAACCCTAAATTAACCCTAACCCTAACCCTAACCCTAAATTAACCCTAACCCTAAATTAACCCTAACCCTAACCCTAACCCTAACCCTAACCCTAACCCTAACCCTAAAGCCTGTTACTTAGGCCGTGTCAGGACCCAGGCTGGCATTATTCCTCGATACGTGTAGGTACGTGGTCGGCCTGTCTGGTAGCGGGCGATCACGGGTCTCTACCGCAGGTAAAGGTATGTGGTCGGCCTTTTGCGGGCTACCGCGGGTTAAAGTCTACGTAGGCACGTGAAGACCCGCATAAGCCCGTGGTAGCCCGCTATCAGGCCGTCCACGTACACTTATACCCGCGCTAGCCCGCTGTCAGGTCGACCACGTCCCTTCTTACCCACGGTAGCTGGCTACCGAGGCCGTCGACGTTCCCTTACCTGCGATAGCCCGCTATCAGGTCGACCACGTCCCCTCCTTACCCGCGGTAGCTGGCTACCGAGGCCGTCGACGTTCCTTTGCCTGCGATGGCCCGCTATCGGGTCGACCACGTCCCCTCCTTACCCGCGGTAGCTGGCTACCGAGGCCGTCGACGTTCCTTTGCCTGCGATGGCCCGCTATCGGGTCGACCACGTCCCCTCCTTACCCGCGGTAGCTGGCTACCGAGGCCGTCGACGTTCCTTTGCCTGCGATGGCCCGCTATCGGGTCGACCACGTCCCCTCCTTACCCGCGGTAGCTGGCTACCGAGGCCGTCGACGTTCCTTTGCCTGCGATGGCCCGCTATCGGGTCGACCACGTCCCCTCCTTACCCGCGGTAGCTGGCTACCGAGGCCGTCGACGTTCCTTTACCTGCGATAGCCCGCTATCGGGTCGACCACGTCCCTTCTTACCCGCGGTAGCTCGCTACCGAGGCCGTCGACGTACCTTTACCTGCGGTAGCCCGCTATCGGGTCGACCACGTCCCTTCTTACGGTAGCCCGCTAGCACGGCCGTCCACGTCCCTTTACCCGCGGTAGCTCGCTATCGGGTCGACCACGTACGATGATACCCGCGGTAGCCCGCTAGCACGGCCGTCCACGTCCCTTTACCCGCGGTAGCTCGCTATCGGGTCGACCACGTACGATGATACCCGCGGTAGCCCGCTAGCACGGCCGTCCACGTCCCTTTACCCGCGGTAGCCCGCTATCGGGTCGACCACGTACGATGATACCCGCGGTAGCCCGCTAGCACGGCCGTCCACGTCCCTTTACCCGCGGTAGCTCGCTATCGGGTCGACCACGTACGATGATACCCGCGGTAGCCCGCTAGCACGGCCGTCCACGTCCCTTTACCCGCGGTAGCCCGCTATCGGGTCGACCACGTACGATGATACCCGCGGTAGCCCGCTAGCACGGCCGTCCACGTCCCTTTACCCGCGGTAGCTCGCTATCGGGTCGACCACGTACGATGATACCCGCGGTAGCCCGCTAGCACGGCCGTCCACGTCCCTTTACCCGCGGTAGCCCGCTATCGGGTCGACCACGTACACTGATACCCGCGGTACCTTCTCAGCCGCGGGTAAGCCCGCTGAAAAAAGATTTTTTTTTCCCCATTGCATGCGGTAGCACCGCTATCAGGTCGACCACGTCCCTTCTCAGCCGCGGGTAAGCCCGATGAAAAAAAAAAAAAATTTTCCCATCGCATGCGGTAGCCCCGCTATCGAGGACGACCACGTCCCTTCACAGCCGCGGGTAAGCCCGATGAAAATTTTTTTTTTTTTTTTTTTTTTTTTTTCCCATCGCATGCGGTAGCCCCGCTATCGAGGTCGACCACGTCCCTTCTCAGCCGCGGGTAAGCCCGATGAAAATTTTTTTTTTTTTTTTTTTTTTTTTTTTCCCATCGCATGCGGTAGCCCCGCTATCGAGGTCGACCACGTCCCTTCTCAGCCGCGGGTAAGCCCGATGAAAATTTTTTTTTTTTTTTTTTTTTTTTTTCCCATCGCATGCGGTAGCCCCGCTATCGAGGTCGACCACGTACCTTCTCAGCCGCGGGTAAGCCCGATGAAAAATTTTTTTTTTTTTTTTTTTTTTTTTTTCCCATCGCATGCGGTAGCCCCGCTATCGAGGTCGACCACGTCCCTTCTCAGCCGCGGGTAAGCCCGATGAAAAAAAAAAAAAAAAAAAAAAAAAAAAAAAATTTCCCATCGCATGCGGTAGCCCCGCTATCGAGGACGACCACGTCCCTTCTCAGCCGCGGGTAAGCCCGATGAAAATTTTTTTTTTTTTTTTTTTTTTTTTTTCCCATCGCATGCGGTAGCCCCGCTATCGAGGTCGACCACGTACCTTCTCAGCCGCGGGTAAGCCCGATGAAAAAAAAAAAAAAAAAAAAAAAAAAAAAAATTTCCCATCGCATGCGGTAGCCCCGCTATCGAGGACGACCACGTCCCTTCTCAGCCGCGGGTAAGCCCGATGAAAATTTTTTTTTTTTTTTTTTTTTTTTTTTTTCCCATCGCATGCGGTAGCCCCGCTATCGAGGTCGACCACGTACCTTCTCAGCCGCGGGTAAGCCCGATGAAAAAAAAAAAAAAAAAAAAAAAAAAAAAAAAAAAAAAAATTTCCCATCGCATGCGGTAGCACCGCTATCAGGTCGACCACGTACCTTCTCAGCCGCGGGTAAGCCCGATGAAATTTTTTTTTTTTTTTTTTTTTTCAAATGTCGAAAATTCCTT
>NW_026963623.1:0-2500 GCF_036588685.1 Mytilus trossulus | reverse complement strand
GTACCCTCGGAACAAAAAATTTACAAGGCTGAAATGTTCATCAAGAAGCCGCACGTTAGACGAGGCAGGCTACCGCGGGTCTCTCGACCATCGAAGCCGTCTAACTGTACCCTCGGTAAAAAAAAATTTACAAGGCTGAAATGTTCATCGGGAAGCCGTACGTTAGACGCAGGCAGGCTACTGCGGGTCTCTCGACCATCGAGGCCGTCTAACTGTACCCTCGGTAAAAAAAAATTTACAAGGCTGAAATGTTCATCGGGAAGCCGTACGTTAGACGCAGGCAGGCTATTGCGGGTCTCTCGACCATCGAGGCCGTCTAACTGTACCCTCGGTAAAAAAAATTTACAAGGCTGAAATGTTCATCGGGAAGCCGTACGTTAGACGCAGGCAAGCTACTGCGGGTCTCTCGACCATCGAGGCCGTCTGACTGTACCCTCGGTAAAAAAAAATTTACAAGGCTGAAATGTTCATCGGGAAGCCGCACGATAGACGCAGGCAGGCTACCGTGGGTCTCTCGACACATCGAGGCCGTCAAACTATACCCTCGGTAAAAAAATTTTAGAAGGGTGAAATTTTCATCGGGAAGCCGCACGTTAGACGCAGGCAGGCTACCGCGGGTCTCTCGACCATCGAAGCCGTCTAACTGTACCCGCGGTAAAAAAAATTTTACAAGGCTGAAATGTTCATCGGGAAGCCGTACGTTAGACGCAGGCAGGCTACTGCGGGTCTCTCGACCATCGAGGCCGTCTAACTGTACCCTCGGTAAAAAAAATTTACAAGGCTGAAATGTTCATCGGGAAGCCGTACGTTAGACGCAGGCAGGCTATTGCGGGTCTCTCGACCATCGAGGCCGTCTAACTGTACCCTCGGTAAAAAAAAATTTACAAGGCTGAAATGTTCATCGGGAAGCCGCACGATAGACGCAGGCAGGCTACCGTGGGTCTCTCGACACATCGAGGCCGTCAAACTATACCCTCGGTAAAAAAATTTTAGAAGGGTGAAATTTTCATCGGGAAGCCGCACGTTAGACGCAGGCAGGCTACCGCGGGTCTCTCGACCATCGAAGCCGTCTAACTGTACCCGCGGTAAAAAAAATTTTACAAGGCTGAAATGTTCATCGGGAAGCCGTACGTTAGACGCAGGCAGGCTACTGCGGGTCTCTCGACCATCGAGGCCGTCTAACTGTACCCTCGTAAAAAAAAATTTACAAGGCTGAAATGTTCATCGGGAAGCCGTACGTTAGACGCAGGCAGGCTATTGCGGGTCTCTCGACCATCGAGGCCGTCTAACTGTACCCTCGGTAAAAAAAAATTTACAATTTACAAGGCTGAAATGTTCATCGGGAAGCCGCACGTAAGATGCGGACAGGCTACCGCGGGTCTCTCGACCATCGAGGCCTTCAAACTATACCCTCGGTAAAAAATTTTTACAAGGGTGAAATTTTCATCGGGAAGCCGCACGATAGACGCAGGCAGGCTACCGCGGGTCTCTCGACCATCGAGGCCGTCTAACTGTACCCTCGGTAAAAAAAAATTTACAAGGCTGAAATGTTCATCGGGAAGCCGCACGATAGACGCAGGCAGGCTACCGTGGGTCTCTCGACACATCGAGGCCGTCAAACTATACCCTCGGTAAAAAAAATTTAGAAGGGTGACATGTTCATCGGGAAGCCGCACGTTAGACGAGGCAGGCTACCGCGGGTCTCTCGACACATCGAGGCCGTCTAACTATACCCTCGGTAAAAAAATTTACAAGGCTGAAATGTTCATCGGGAAGCCGTACGTTAGACGCAGGCAGGCTCCTGCGGGTCTCTCGACCATCGAGGCCGTCTAACTGTACCCTCGGTAAAAAAAATTTTACAAGGCTGAAATGTTCATCGGGAAGCCGCACGTAAGATGCGGACAGGCTACCGTGGGTCTCTCGACACATCGAGGCCGTCAAACTATACCCTCGGTAAAAAATTTTTTAGAAGGGTGAAATTTTCATCGGGAAGCCGCACGTTAGACGCAGGCGAGCTACCGCGGGTCTCTCGACCATCCAGGCCGGCAAACAATACCCTCGGTAAATATTTTTTACGTGGGTGAAATTTTCATCGGGATGTCGCACGTGAGACGCGGACAGGTTACCGCGGGTCTCTCGACCATCGGCGGCCGGCCAAAGCCATAGCCTAGTCAAAAAGTGTTACAGGTTGACAATTTTTCATCGGGAAGCCGCACGTAAGAATAGTACAGCAGTCTCGCGATGAAACGATCACATTTCATGTACGTAACGTAACGAAGGCAGGCAGGCATCGTACACCCTAACCCTAAGCCGCCTCTTGACGATGCCGTCCCTAACCTAACCCTAACCCTAACCCTAACCCTAACCCTAACCTAACCCTAAACCCTAACCCTACCTAACCCCTAACCCTAACCCTAACCCTAACCCTAACCCTAACCCTAACCCTAACCACTAACCCTACCCTAACTACCTAACCCTAACCCTAAATTAACCCAACCCT
>NW_026963622.1:0-25321 GCF_036588685.1 Mytilus trossulus | reverse complement strand
CCATCTCATAAGAAAGGCCTACACCTTGTTTATGAGTTTACAGCTCACCACCTCTTCCTCGGCCACCTCATGAATTTTTGTTATATATACAGGCACAAACCCCCCGCACACCGCATTTTTTTATGAGTACACATAAGCTTGGACCCCCCTTTTTACACCTCTGAAGACACCCAAAGTGTTAAGTGTCCAACTTTGTTTTTGCTCCATTTTTACTTTATTTTTAATTAGACTTAAAGCGACCAACAACTTACGCTTCAAAAATTTTTTTATTTTTAAGATACACGCCTCGTTTTCGAACCGAAAACCACATGAGCAACCAGAGCTGGGGTAAATGAGGAAATAAACGTCTCAAATCCCCATTATCCTACAGCTTACAATTAGCTATAGAGCCCAAGTAACTTAGAATTTAAGGGTCAAATTCACCACTTTCTCTGCCAATAATTAGGTTGAATCTCATGTGGTCCTGAAGAATGCTTACTCCCCGCAAAGGCTTTGTAGCCTTTCAAGCATACACTAAAACCAAGTTAATTAGGTGTAAGGAGACCCGTATTGACCAGTTTTTAAATAGACCATAACAGCCTAACAATAAACGAATTAACTGTAATTTTGCTTATCTTATGGATTATTTTAATAAATTATAACTATTAATACACCAATAAACTTTAACTATGAGCATTAATAACTACTGACCCCGTCTTTACTAACATCAGGAACACTGTCTTCTTCACTTACAACCACATTTCTCTGCTCGACTGGCTGACAGACATTAGCTGGGACTTCAGGCTCCACAACAGCTATTTGTTCTTCTAAAGGAACATAGCCACCCTCAGCATGGGGGCCCCCTTCCTCCTGATTATCAGGAACAACTTCAGCGACACCATTCACAACAGCATCTCCAACAGCTGAAATAGTTTCAGGTAATGGGAGCACCCTAACAGTGTCACCCCCTCCGCCCTGACATAAGTCCCCTCCTCCAACGTCTATTCTAAACACTCAGTTTTTATATGAAAAAAAACCATCTCACACACCCCTTAACAGTAAGCCTTTTTTTGCAGCAAACCCCTGCCTAAGCCACTCTCATACAGCCTCTCTAGTGCCCAACACATTCAACAATCTATCACTAAGCAACACACTCATTTACATAAAAAGAACCCTTTTTATAAGTTAATCAGCCTATTATACAATATTATTTATGTCATTACAGATCCGTCACAAAGTATTGCTTTAGCTAAAAACTCGCTCGCTTAAAAGAGACCTTAAAGCTATGCATAAGCTTTTGGGTTAACAAACCCAAAAACTTCAATTAAAATAAAGCTTCGCAGGGTCTTGTTGCTCTTCTTTTACACACAGGCCTCTTCGCTTTACCCTTATGCAAGAAGTACTAAAATTTATTTGCCCCACTTTACTTCAAGTAAGCTTTTTATGAGGCAATCGTGTGCATTTCTTTAGAAAGATAAATTCTAAAAAACCTCAGTGAGATGAGCCTAAAACTAATTAACTCCTCTTAAATTGTTTATAAAGAAAAGCTTTAACTTTTTCTTTAGGAATCAAAGTCCTACGTACTATAATACTTCTTTATAACACCTCAGAGCAATAAACTACTTTTGAGCTTAGCTTCATCAAAGCAACTGGGCCATCCCCCCACGTACAACTAAGCTAGGAAGAATTTGTAGCTCTCAGTTATATTAACATTAGCAACTAAACACAACTTAAGAGACAGGCTATCTGGCTTGAGAATAAGAATCTTATACCCTAAGCAAATTACTGGGATTTTCAATTAACAGCTCAACATTCTAGCTTAATTTATTCACCCAGCGTACACTAATTTCATTAAAATTTTTGCCCAGAAGGCAAATATAGTAATTATTGCTATGTAACCATCCTATAACCAGCACATTTAACAGCCTAACGCCACGTTTATTTACATAAAAAGGCCCTATACAATATTGTCTATAGCACTCAGATCTGTGACAGAACATTGCTTTGCTTAAA
Source organism: Mytilus trossulus (assembly GCF_036588685.1). Classification (NCBI taxonomy): domain Eukaryota; kingdom Metazoa; phylum Mollusca; class Bivalvia; order Mytilida; family Mytilidae; genus Mytilus; species Mytilus trossulus. Next base: position 23,329 of record NW_026963622.1, on the reverse strand, counting down.
AACCTTTTATACGAAACTAACTCACTTAAAAGGGACCTCAGGACCAGACATAAACTTCATCACTTGTAGTCTTTGTAAGTTTATAACCCACCTAACCCCCTTTTAGGCGTGTTAATATTACATACTATTGTTAACACTTACTTTTTAAGACGCTCACAACCTTGTTTACAAGCTCACGCTTCTACGTTTCACAATTTTATTTAGCTTCATTTTGTTGCTGCACACCACATTTTTGTCACCTCTATTTAACCTGCTTTCCTATTTCCTCCCCTCCAGATCAGCCCCCCCAGGCATTAGTGTGTCATTTTGATTTTATTTTATTTTTGATTTACTTTTTTGCTTAGACTTTAAGTGACCCATGAATTACGCTTTGGGAACTTTCATATGACTTGATTTCTATTTATTTTTTGATTTTAAGATACAGATAGTCTAGTTTTCAAACCCCAAAAAATCACATGAGCAACCAAAATTAGGGCAAACGAAAAAAATTAACACCTTAGATCCATTTCTCCTGCAGTTTACAATTAACCACAGGAAGCAAATAGCTTTAGAATTTAGGTTTAAGTTTGTTTTTTTCTACCACTAATTAGGTTAAGTCTCACATGACTCTGAAAAATGCTTACTCACTGTAAAGGGTTCAAAACCTTATCTACAACAGGTTGTAAAGCATAATCTAAAACAAGTTTGGACAGGTATGGGCATTCGCAACTAGATTTTCAATAAAATACACAATGTCAAGTAAAATTAAGTTTTACTTTGACTTATAAGTTATCTTAACTAAGGGCTTTTTACATGCATCAGCAACAGGGTTTCCGTGTAAAAGGACAGGAGAACAGGCCTTGCGGTCACTGTACCGGCCGGTAACAGGAAATGCGGTACACTATAAAACCTCATTCTTAAGGGTTTCCACAGTGTTTGGTTTTTTTTTTGTCTGTTACTAGCACAAATCCATTACACACCGCCTTTTTAGAACCCTTGTTTTATTCTTTAGGTGGGTGATTGCTGCTTTTTGGCTGCATTAATAGACTGTTTTATTTTTTACCTAATTTGCAACCCGTTTTAACCCTATTTTTTAATAAAATAGCAATACTAATTTTAACAAGAACCAACGACACGCCCTACCGCCACTAATTGGCCTTCAGCTTCATAAAAGGCAACCCTTTTTATAAACTAATCAGTTTATTGCGTAGCATTATTTAAGCAATGACAGAGCCAGGGCAAAGCGTTGCTTTAGCGAAAAAGTCCTTTCGTACAAAATTAGCTCATTTTTAAAAGAGGATAGAAACTGAACTAGCTCACGCCGTTCTGAACTCAGCTCATGTTAGATTTTAAAGGGCGAACAGACCCACCATTAGAAGCTTCTACGCCTCTAGGATATCTAAAGCCAACATCGAGGTCGCAATCTTCCCCTCCAATACCATCTTTCGGGAGAAATTGCGCTGTTATCCCTAGAGTAGCTAGCCACACATATAAAGTTAGGAAATACGAGTTAGATTTATATAATAGTGAAAGACTTATTTTCACTGATCTCCCATCAAAATCGTATAAGAGCCAAAAACTCCAATTAAGATAAAGCTTCATAGGGTCTTGTCGTCCTTCTTTTACATAAAGGCCTCTTCACCTTAAAGTTAGTTTAAATTAAATTTTCAGACACAGCACCTTCTTCGTTAACCCTTTCATACCATCCTTCAATTGAAAGGCAAATTATCGCGCTACCTTAGGACGCTCACGTTAACGCCGCCGTTTACAACAAACATTACTCTAGTTGCACTGGGCAGGGACTACCTTTTACTTACATCAAAAGGAAATGTTTTTGTTAAACAGTCGAGAAGTTTAGTTTGCCGAATTCGTTTAAAAACTTTTATTTAGCCTTTAGTTTTTTAAGGTAAAACAAAATAGTAATACCAAATAAATAATATTTTTACTCGTTTTTATCATAGTCACTGGTCCTACAACCATAGGCTTATTTTAAAGTAAATGAATAACCCAATTAATCTTTTTTCCCCATCTGGTTTTAGTTAAAATACACTAATATCTAATAGCCAGTTTAAAGCCTATAGAAACCCAATTTTTTTTTAACATCAATTTTAGTATTTTTCAGCTTAACCCAAAAAATTTTACCCCTTAAATAGTTAAGGAAAATGCTTACACATCTTTTTAAGCCAACCAGATATCTAAAAGCGCGAATAGTATCTAGCCGCTATTCTTTAGTTTAATTAAATCTCTGCCACGATTTCTTAACTCAAAAAAATAACTCTCTTTTATTCGGGAAAATTAAATTCTTAAACTTGTCTTGAAAAACCCTTATGCAAAAGGTACTAAAATTTATTTATACTATTTTAATTCAAGTGCACTTTTCACAAAACAATTATGCACGTCTCTTTAAAAAAGATAAATTATAAAAAGCCTCAGTAAGAGGAATCTAGAACTGACAATTCTAAGTTATATATTAACTACTTTTAACTTATTTATGAAGAAGAAGATTAACTTTTTCTTTAGGAATCAAAGCCCTACTTACTACAATTTTTCTTTATAACGCTTCGAAGTTCTAAGTGCCAAAAAACTACTTTTGAACTTTGCTTCATCAAAGCAACTGGATCATCCCCCACGTGGCACTAAGCTTAGGCCTAACTAGACTATGGAGAATTTGCAGTTCTCAGTTATATTAACATTAACTACTAAGCACAACTTAAGAGAAATACTATCTGACTTAAGAATGAAAATCTTATGTTTTCCCTAAACTACTTAAGCAAGCCAAAGCAAATTACTGCGATTTTGAATTAACAGCTCAACGTTTTAGCTTAAACTATTTGGCCAGCATACACTAATTTCATTAGAACTTTTGCTTGGAAGGCAAATATAATATTATTTACTATATATGCATATTATAGCCTAGCAGCAACTTCCGTTACTGCTACCTTGTTACGACTTTTCACAGGTTTCCCCGCGAGCGACGGGCGATTAGTACTCATCTGATTGTATTCAGGGTAATTTTATTTTTAACCCTTACTTACAAGTCCTTCTTCAAAGGCAAGTTTTCTTATCTTATTTGTCTACTTAGTTGAGCTACCTTTTAGTAGCTCAATCTTTGAATTATTGCTTAAGTTACATCTGTATCCCAGATTAACCTTGTCATAAGCTGCATGTCAATCTGAATTATTTTTGAAGTTGTGCTACATGGGCATATAGCCAATTCTAGTAGCTGCACCTAACTAAAAGTAACTTACCTTACCGAACTCAGCAAGTAAAATAAGAGTTAGCTTCAGTAATAACCAAAAATTTTACCCGGACACTCACCATATTAGAGTAAACAACCATACACACGCACTAATAAGACAAGGCTCAAATGTAGGTGGGTTATCCTTTAACACCCAGGATCCCCTGTTTTCTATCTCAGACACCGCCTATTTATTTCTCTTTGACAACCAAATGTTTAGTTAAGAGGAACTTTTGTTTTAAACTATGGATAACAGGGTATCTAATCCTGGTTTCACTTCATAGATTCGTTAGAAGCTCACTAAAACTTTAGGAATATAACCACAAAAAACCGTTAACATTACACTGCACCTATAGTTTTTTTATAGTTTTATAACACAACATTGACTCTAACCAATCCGCTTAAATTTATATTCGAACTGAATCTAACCGCGGCTGCTGGCATTCATCAATTGACCCCGAATTTGTCAAAAAGCTGGGTTAAAGTTTCCTTTATTAACCAATTTTCCCCACTGATGTTGAACTTGCACTTAATTTGTTCAAGCCCGCATTTAGAATCATGAGAAGCATTTTGCCCATAAATTTAGGGCCATAATCAAACCCTCCTACAGATTTGACACAAGGTACTAAAGTATCCATCTTCCTCATTTTCAATGAGACGCTTTAATTAAGCTACTGTATCTTCTATTTTAGGTTTATTTTACTCTTCGTAAAGGCACCATGGTTTTTATGCACAAATACGACACCACTAATATTACAAACAGTAACACACCAGCTATTAGGATATATAACCTTAACCCGCTTCTTTCAGCCATGAAACTTAGAAACAAAGACCCGCTAATTTCTCTGTACTCGTAATTCATAAGACCCATAAGGACCGCTCTGGCACAACACCTTCTGACGAGAACCATAAACTCTAGATTAAAACGATACACTTCATTGGGGTAGATCCTTAAAACATACAAGAACAGGACTATTACACCCCTAACGTAAGTTAGGAACAATAAGAACCCTAACAACCTTCTAACCTCCAGTGCAACCTCCACACATGCAATTATAGACCCCCTCAATAGCACTAGCCCTAAAGAAATAGGTTGCTTGGCAATTAAGACAATCGAAAACACAGCCATCAAAATTACACATATGACTATAACTCTCATTATATAAACATAATTAAGCTTACGCCCCCCGCTACCACCAGCCCTCATACTACCAGCTGGTAGGTAAAATAATTTTTCTGAACAATTTCATTCAAACAGCTGAGTTGACCTAGTCCCTTATGGGCACCTTGAGGGCCCAATAGCTCTAGTCAACCTTGATCCAGACTTTGAGCTACCATCCTGGACCCCTTAAAGAAGGCCATTTTTCTGGGGTGGGAGGTTAGCCTCTCTATGAGCCACATTCTCAAAAAGAATCTTAATAGTTTGGCTGACGACCAAGGCTTAGACCCTAATTTTCTAAGCACTCCTCATCACAAAATTAACCCTACAAAGGGAATAAGAAATACTCTGACTCTCTCATATTTCTCAAGAACTACTACAAACCCAAACCTCTCTATTTTCCTCCCTAATACCCCTCCTAAGATAATAGCCCCAATATACAGGCTAAGAAAAGGAGTTTGTATATTTAAGTGCTCATTAATCCGCAAACTTCTGCTATTAACGTAATTAGACCCAAGTATTACTCTAAATACAATCCGTGCCCTATAAAAAGAAGTGAAGATTAAACCTGTTAGCTCTAATAAATAGCACCCATAAGTTATTCTTCTGTCTATCATTCTTAGCTCAATTATTAGGTCTTTAGAGAAAAACCCTCTTATAAACGGGGCCCCTCTCAAGGACACAATTGCAACCGTTATTGCACCCATTCTTACCGGTAATCCTTGCCACAAGCTTCTTAACCCCCGGATATCTTGGATTCTTTGGTTTCTATGAATAACACCCCCTGCGCCTAGAAACAACAAAGCTTTAAATACCGCATGGGTTACTAAATGAAAAAAAGCTACAGACGGAAGAAGGATTGAAATCGAGAATATTATTAACCTTAACTGCCTCAAAGTCGAGAGTGCGATTACCTTTTTTAGGTCAAACGCAAACACAGCCCTTGACCCCGCTAATATTAGAGTAAATAGTCTTAAGACTATAAGTATTTGAGTCACAAAGGGATTAGCTCTGATAATATAAAAAGAGCGAAGAATCAAATAAACCCCAGCTGTCACCAATGTCGAAGAATGCACCAAAGAGGAGACCGGTGTGGGTGCCGCCATGGCAGCAGGTAGCCATGCGCAAAACGGCATTTGTGCGCTTTTAGTTATACCTGCAAGAACTACCACAAACCCTAAATTAACCCATGTCTGCACTGGGTGGTATATATAAATTAACCACCCCCCTTCTCTTAAAAAAATAGAAACTCTAAAAAGTACAAAAACATCCCCAATTCGATTAGTCAAAGCTGTCAACATAGCCGCAGATAACCTCTTATTGTTCTGGTAATAAGCCACTAATAGGAATGAGGTGAGCCCTAGCCCGTCTCAACCAATTAAAAGTATTACTAAATTAGGAACTAAGATTATAAACACTATAGACAGCACAAACAACCATACTAATCCCATAAACCGCTTGTAGTATGGCTCTCCAGCTATATACCACTTGCAGTAGGTTGCTACACTTCCTCTAATTACCAAAACCGTCCCAACAAAGACTATTCTTACGCTATCTAGTAGAACTCTGAAGCTAAATGAGAGACAATTACTCTCTCAAACAGTAACTTCCAATAAATAAGCTTTTCCAAAGGTCCTCCCTCTAAGAATAAATAAGTATCCAATCAGAATCAGTAAAAGTAACCCTAAGTTACTTTTTAATTGTATGATACTATTTTTACGAGCCATCTCTTAGTAACCTTGACATCAAATCGTCTCCGCATAGTCGCATCACCATAACCAGAAGGGCCAAGCAAATTCTGGCTTCGCAAACAGCTAAACATAGAATTAGTAAAATTAACCAAAACTGATTTATTAGAAACACATGGGTTACAAACAATAAGCCTAGTCTTATTATTTCAAGCCCTACAAATAAACACAAAAGGTGTTTGTTTATACGGAAGATTACAAAACAGCCTATACTTATTAAGAAAACTCCTAGGAATTTTATTCAAATCATAGCTTTAAAACACATAGTTTTCTACGACTTACAAGGCCGTCGCTTCAGCAAAGCTTTTAAAACTACCTACCTTCTATGATCCTCCGTATAGAGACACAATAAGACACAAAAAATATAACACTGAATACACGCGATTGCAACTTCAGCGGCTCCAAAAACACCTCCGCCCATTATTAACCCTTTAATACCCCCAACTCCTGTAAGCAGCCTTCTGCTATTTAACCAGCTAACTACTAACTCTCTCCTGCATATAGTTAGAATTACTTTACCAGCTCCCAGATTTAGTGTCAGACGTAAAACTAATGTTAAAGGGCGAAGTATGCCACTAATTAGCTCAACCACTACTATAAAAGGCACAAGGATTAACGGGCAACCTGTTGGAACGAGACTCATCAACCCCTGCTCAAATCTGCATAAAAGACTAGATAAAACTAAACAAGTTCAAATAGACAAAGCAAAGGAGAACCCGAACACAAACTGCCCTCTTACAGGGAAAAAGAATGGAAAGTTTCCAGACAGATTTAGTATCAGAATTATCATGAACAGACCCCTTATTACTAGAGGAAACCCAGATAGCTTTAGTCCCTTTCCGTTCAATCGAATCATCGAATAAGTAAAGGATAGCACCAAACTCCGAAAAGAGCTCGTACTTCTACCCTTAGTGTACACGTCTCTAAATAGCACGGTTATTGGCACTATAGAAGACAGCAACCATAACGGCATAGACAACCAAATTAAGTTATAGCTGTGAGCATCAAATCTAGAAAAAACATCTATTAACATGACTTTAAATTATTGATTACGCGATTTCTTATAAATATAAGTGATACACGTGTTATAAGGGTTAGTTCACACAAATGGCAATTGGCTATAAACATGCTTCCTTCCTGGATAAAGGTCTCGGGTACCTGCTCAGTCTATTTCACCACATAAACCCCCACTAAATACAACCCCTCGCTGGCTTACTAGAGCCTCTCATAGAAGGAACTTAAAATATATTAGAGACCCAAAAGACACAGCGGACCCATAAGAAGACACCCAATGTCAGTGAGCATAAATATCAGCGTAGTCTATATACCGTCGAGGCATTCCTCTTAGGCCTAAGAAATGCTGAGGAAAGAAGGTAGTATTTACCCCAAAAAATATTGCTATAAAATGGGCTTTCCTCCATTTCTTATTAAAGCATACTCCAACAAAATTTGGCAACCAATGGTTAAGACCACAGAACACCCCAAACACCGCCCCTATTCTTAGCACATAATGGAAATGAGCCACCACATAATATGTGTCGTGTAGAGACACATCCATAGAAGCCCTAGACAGTAAGACCCCTGTTAGCCCTCCCACGGTGAATAAAAACAGAAACCCAGTACTTCAGTAGGCGGCAGGCTTTATTTTGAATTTTCTTCCTGCTATAGTTGCCAGTCATCTGAATACTTTCACCCCTGTTGGAACAGCGATTACTATAGTTGCGGTAGAAAAATAGCCTCGAGTATCAACATTAAGACCTACGGTAAACATGTGGTGAGCCCACACCATACACCCTAACCCTCCAATTCCGATTATTGCGTATACTATCCCAATTAGACCAAAAACCGCTTCTTTTCCAGAGCAATGCATAATTACTTTTGATATCACACCAAAGGCAGGTAGAATAAGAATATACACTTCCGGATGCCCAAAAAATCAAAACAAATGTTGGAACAAAACGGGGTCCCCCCCTCCTGCGGGATCGAAAAAAGTTGTGTTAAAGTTTCGGTCAAACAAGATTATTGTGATGCCCCCTCCTAGAACCGGAATTGAAATAATTAAAAGAACTGCAGTAACTCTAATCCTTAAAACATAAAGCTCCGCTCGTTCTCCTTTCATTTCTAACACTGGCATATTTTTATTGGTCCTAGCAAAGTTAATAGCCCCCACTAGAGAGCTGAGCCCAGCTAGATGTAGTGACACAATAAGAACATCCATCCTAGGGCCCCTATGATAGGGGTACACAGATAAAGGGGGGTAAATAGTTCATCCAGCACCAACTCCTTTATCCGTTCTAAAGGACAGTATTAGTAAATATAGTGCATTAGGAGATAGTCAATAACTTAAGTTGTTTATTCGCGGGTAAATTATATCTTTACCTCCTACTAGCAGAGGAATCAACCAATTACCGAAAGCTCCAATTAAGATAGGTATCACAGCAAAAAAAATTATTATTAAGGCATGCGTTGTAACCACCACATTATAGAATCAATCTCTTTTTAAGAACACTGCTCCAGGATGCCCCAGTTGCATTCGGATCATTAACCTCAACCTTGCTCCAAACAACCCTCCTCAGACTCCGCTATACAGATAAAGGGTTCCAATATCTTTGTGATTTGTTGATCACAGCCATCGACGTCACCAGGACTCCACTTCTCCATAACCCCCTACTTCTTCCTTTTTTAGTATTTTTATCATTTTATTTATCCTTACTTAGAAGCCAATCATCTAGCCTTATTAGCCCTTAGAGCCGCACTAGATTTTAGCCTCTTAATATTTTTTTCCCTATACGCTATAGTAAGATATGCCTTTTCAAACCTTCTATTAGATCCTTGAGAACTTTCATTGGTCCCATACTTCCTTAAGAAGCACTCTCGACGTGAAAACCACAGGTACACACAATACACTTCCAACAGCAAAAGTAAGCCTCTTACAATCACCTCTCATCAAAATTCGTTTCGCATAAATGCCACTTCTAGTATTAACCTACTCATTCCAAAGACCCCTCACGATATTCGTGGTAGAGACCCCCAAACAAGATAAGAAGGAAACCCCTTGAGGACAAAATCCCTAACACTCTCTTACCGTAAAAGAACATGTAGGCAAAAGGTATTAACAGCACTACCTCTACATCAAACACGACGAACAAAACTGCTACTAGAAAGAATCGGATAGAAAAGGGCCTCCGAGCTCTTCCAATAGGCTCAAATCCACACTCATATGGACTGCACTTTTCTCGGTCTAGACCCCGCTTTTCCCTTAGTAGCATAAATAACCCCGTAAACAAAAAAGACACAATGCAGACAAACGCAACTCTTAACCCCATAACCATTCTTCTAGAAAACTTATGGAAGTGTCTTTAGCTCCCAAAGCCAATATTTTATTTTAAACTATATCTAGCTAAAAAAGGGTTGACACCACTAATAGCCCCACAACCTATCGTTCTTAAATTAAACTACTTTTTTATAAGGAAAAATGGTACAAGCCATTTATAACAAAGTTAGCAGCCCTATTATGTTAATTAACTTCCTCACTTAAGAATGAAAACCTAGGCTTAATAATTAGATGCAAACCAATCCTTTTTTTTAAAGTACCATTCTACAAAAAGGAGGTAACAACTACCTATAGTTATGTTTGAAACAAAATATTTTATTTTAAATTACCTTTTTATCATACTTTTGTGGTTTTACCCACTCTTTTTGAGCCGAAATCAAAACGCCCCTGGCCTAAAAGCAGTTTCTAAATAAATCTCACCAAGATCAATGCCCCCCCTGCTAGGTTAGCCCCGATCACTATCCTCCACATAATCTTGAATTCTGCTTTGTTTTTGTCTACTAACCTTTTTATTACTATCCTATAAAAAAAGTCAATGTAGAATTTTAGCCTGATTACTGAACCTATAATACAAGCCACGATTACAGCCCTTCCTCTCATTAGAAACACCAATACTTTCGCTAGAAAGCCAAGGAAAGGAGGCATCCCCATCAGTATCAGTAACCCTATACCCCTCGCGGCTCTACTAATCTGACCGCCCATTCTTGTTTTGTTTATTATTGAGCACCCATAAAAAAACAGCCCTACCGACAGCGAGTAAACTGCAAAATACCCTACAAAGACTACTCTTGACCATGTGAGCCCTAACAGCATTCATGATGTATGCACAAACGACGAGTACGCGCTTATTACTCGTACTGAATTCTGGTTAAGGCCCCCTACTGCCCCAATTCCAGCTATCAATACAATTACTACTCACAACCCCTTAGAGGGTATAATTATTGATAAAAAGACAAGGGGGGCGACTTTTTGCCAAGTTAATATTAACCCTCTTGCTAACCATCTGCTGTTCTTAATAATTGAAGGGACCCACGAATGTAGCGGGAAAACGCCAGATTTTAACACTGTACCCGCCCCCCTTATCACCAGCCCTCTCACTACGTGCTGCTCTATCAAGGTTACAAAACCCACTAGTATCAGAATTGACCCCGTTCTTTGTACCACAAAATATTTTACACAGGGCTCAGGACTATAGTGACCATCAGGGTTTATAATTACAAGAAATCCATACAGATTTAGCTCTAAACCGAGTCACACACCCCTACTATCTCTTCTCTTCTAACCCTAAGAATTGTCCCGATCAATATTACCCCTAATCTCACTAATTTTATAGGTCTTACCACAAAGCTTACCATTTCAAGTAAAGGTTACTTATAACACTTGAAAATCATAGGTCTTCTGTCCTTAATTAGACTACTTTACTCAGACTAGTAAGCGCTTGGAATCGCTTTGGTACTTGATTTCAAATCAAAACTGTTTAACTAGTCTGTATGACTCCTATTTTTAACCTTTTAAATGGTCAGGAATCTTATATCAGGACGGAGCATGCTCTTCTTGAATGTACGCATACCACGAAGGCTTTGCGTCTGGGTACTTAAACGTATAGACGTCCCCGTCTCATATTTTGAACCACCACATGTATAACCATCCTCCAAACCACACATATACTAAACATCATAATGCTACCCATACCACATCTACGAAGTGTCAGTACCAAATGCAAGCCTCAAAACCAAAGTGCCGTTGACTGGAAAACTCCCCACGCCATAGTCGGACTAACCTCACCATTAGTCAAAGAGTCCCCACAACTACGTGCATTCCATGAAACCCAGTTAGTAAATAAAACACTCTTCCATACACCCTATCTGCAATAGTGTATGAGTTTCAGTAGTATTCTCGAAGTTGCACTAGGAAGAACACAGTCCCACATAAAATTGTTACCACTAGGCCAATAAATGGCCCAACATCATAATCCTTCAAACGCATTCTCTTATGGGCTTGAGTTACGAATAACCCCCTCCTAATTAAAAGACCTGTCTCGAACAGCCTTGTCGACGACGGGTTTGGCGTGCGGATCCCTGGAGGGGGTCATCGCATCCCTAGTTCACACGAGGGTCTTAAGGCATTATGGAAGAAAGTCCAAAAAAAAGAAAAGAAGAACATTACTTCAGACAGAATAAAAAGGGCAACTCCATCACGAAATCTCTTGATTACGAAGCGAGTATGAAACCCAATATCTCCCTCACGAATTAAGTCTCGCCATCATCTAAAAGTTCTCAATAGTATACACCCCAACCTCATTCCTATTAATAGAAATCTGGGAGTTCGATGCAGTCACAAAATTAACCCTACCGCTATTCCGTTTGCCGAGATAGCCACAAAAAAGGGCCACGGACTTGGACCTGGTACATAGTAACGAGAATAAGGATTACGATTCATTGTTTAGGGTATAAACATAAACATAAAGTTCAGCGGTATCCAATGAGCCGCCAGAACAAAAACATCACAAACTCTTCTCAAGTTTAAGGACTCCCTGTGTGACACCCCCTTCCCGTGACAACAACTTCCATATAGGTATAGTCTAAAACATGCCCTAATAAAGCTTATCAGACCCAGGATAAGCAGGAACACTCCACTTATTCACCCTCCCACGCCGAAAACGAGGATTTCCCCAAATAAGTTTAGACTAGGAGGGGCTGCTATGTTGCTTGATCTTAACAGGAAACACATTAAGACTAGACTTGGGCAGACTAACAAGCCCCCTTTATTTATTACTAGCAGACGCGAGTGCCTCATCTTATAGATAGCATTCACATACCTGAACAAACCTGATGAACACAACCCATGCCCGATCATAATAATAATGGCCCCCACTACCCCTAATACCGTGTTGCTAAGCACTCCTAATAGCACAAGCCTCATATGCGCTACAGAGGAATATGCTACCAAACATTTTAGGTCCACTTGCCGTACACACGCTAATCCTGCGTAGACACCTCCTGCCAAGTTCACCACTAGTAGCAGCACAAAAAAAACGCTTCTAAGCCTTATTTGTATAACTATTATAAATCGAAGCAGCCCGTACCCTCCTAATTTTAGTACCACCCCGGCCAATAGCATCGAACCGGCTACTGGGGCCTCTACGTGAGCCTTAGGTAGTCACAGGTGAAATGGATATATTGGTAGCTTGATAAGAAACCCTAGAATGTATAGCCATCACAATCTCATTCCCCTTTTTTTTACTAGCCTTACCACAGAACTTATCCTCCTCCTCAACCCTCTAATATAGAGTTCTCTTACCCCCCATAAGAAAAAAAGAGATCCGAACACCGTATAGATTACTATATACCCCCCTGCCTGTAAACGCTCTGGCTGATAGCCTCAGCCTACAATTAATAACAACAGAGGGGCTAGCACACTTTCAAAAAAAAAAAAAAAAAGAAAGAACCTCCTCACCCTGAATCTTATCACTAAAATTAGGCTGATTCTGATAATTATTAAATTAAATCTTGCTTTCCGGTGGATCTTAACCCTCCTTAGGTAGGAAAGAATTGCTACAAATAGAGTTAGTGTAACCATTAACCCTATTACAAAGTCTGTGGTGTACAACCCGTTCAACTCTACCCCCCCTATCGCGACTCTTGTGGCGCCCATACTTAGAATAGTTAGAACGCTTAACCCAATGACACTCATATTTAGGTTTTTTATAATAATCAATGCAATAAGTCTAATTGCCAACCTTTTAACCATAAGTAAGACAGACTTTATCTGACACATTCAGTGTAAATGAATTATACTAGTTTATATTATCTTACATACACCCTAACTAGAACTACTACACACACACTAGCCATAAGTATGACACATAGAAGAACAGTCCAACACAAACTCATTAACTTATCATAACGTAAACGAGGTAAAGAAGCACGAATAACCACAAAGAAGACCGCAAAAGCCATCATAAAGACCCCGATCAACGCTTCATTTCCCCCGAAAAATATCGCCGCCCTTATAACCCTTCTGAGAAGAATACTAGAGTACTCCGCAATAAATATAACTGCAAACCCCCCTCCGCTGTACTCCACGTTGTATCCTGACACTAATTCCGACTCTCCTTCCACAAAATCAAATGGCGCCCGATTAGTTTCAGCTAGCATACACAGCATTCAGACAACTATAACTACGCACAAAGGAAAAAAGAAAAAAAAGGACCTTTGTTGGAACACCCTAATTTCTTGAAACATAAACACACCCGAGCACAGCACCACACAAAAGAAGATAAATCCTATAGGGATCTCATAAGAAATTCTTTGCGCCATCGCACGAACTGCACCTAGCAAAGAGTATTTAGAGTTAGAAGCCCATCCGGATATTATTACCCCGTAAACCCTGACTCTAGTAATAACTATAAACAGAATCACCCCGAAAACATAAAACACTTCAGCCGACTTATACGGGTATAAAAGCCATCCAAGTAAACTGATAGTTAATATTAGTGCAGGAGCCAAAATGAAGGGCCCTACGTTAGCACGTGTAGGCACAATAAACTCTTTACATAACAACTTACCTGCGTCACTAAAAGGCTGCAAGATCCCTATATAACTCACCTTGGATGGACCCTTTCGGATTATAATGATAGCCAAAATTTTACGTTCCAACAAAGTATAGAAGCCCACAGCGAGAAGCACCCCTACAAAAGGGATAACACCAACAACCACGCCTACTCAGTCCACCAGTGCAGCCTTAGTCGACCCCAAGGGAGTAAAAGAGTCCGCTGACACTTGACAAAGGCTTAATAGGATAGAGGCTCCAAAGAAAACAGCTACTCTCCTTAGAGTCTTAAATAGACACTCGACACTAACCATAATGAGACTGGGCTTAGCTTTGTAATTCACACACAAACAAGAGTATATCTTATAAGACGAGCTTAAATCGTATGCATTAGGTCTGCCAGCTTGTGCCATGAAAGCAAGTATATATACTTATGAATTGATCCTAAATCAAACGCATTAGCTCTGCCAGCTCTCACAAAGATAAGAGCCACTACTCACGGCGCCTTAGGGGCATGAGCCCTATATCCTAATATTAGACCACCTTATCACTAAAAGCTACTTGCCCATTGTACAAGTTCATTAAATTAAAAGTTTAACGCTTCTTAAAAGCTTTAGCTTATTTTTTATTTTAGTTAAGAGCTTCCAACCATATGACAAAATATTTCTCAGGAATAAACTCAATCACAATCGGTATAAATCTATGGTTAACCCCGCAAATTTCAGAACACTGCCCGTAAATAATTCTACACTGGGAAGCTTTTATAGGAAGCCGATTAATTCGACCTGGGATGGCATCTACTTTAATTAGTAACTTAGGGAGTGCAAACGAATGGAGCACATCAGACCTTCTTACAAAAGCAGTTATTTGCACATCTGCTGGAGCCACCATCCGGTTATCAACATCCAACAAACGATACCCTCCTTTTCTAAATGTCTCCTGCTGGTCTTCTATGTAAGAATCAATTGTATAACACGAAATTCTTTCAGCGCTTTCTCTAGAGCTTGGAGTGTCTAAATTGCGACAAAATTCGTAAGATCAGTACCATTGTTTCCCAATCGCCTTAAAATTTCACCGGGGCCGTTTTACTTCTTCTATATAATATAGGTTAATTATAGAAGGAAACCACAACCCTACTAACATCAACATTGGCACAATAGTCCATCAAAATTCTAATCGTTGACGGTTCAAGAAATGGCGATAAGAAAATTTAGTAAGAAGGATTACGCATCCTATATATATAACAAAGACCAACACAGCCACTGCTACTATCATCACAAAACCATGGTACCGGAACAGGTCTTTCCCTAGTTCCCCATGGACAATATCACCAAAATATCGACTCCCGTAAAAAGACATATTTATATTTTTCTACACTTATTAGCCCACTCACGTGCGCTACTTTCGCGATTTACTAATTTTAATAACTTGAAATAAGCTAAAAACTTAAACCATTTCAGGTCTACAGGACGACTCCTACAGAATTTAGGGTATTCAAGCAGCTTGTCCCACACCCACAAAGAAAGAGGGTTTAATAACAACCTAGAGAAATAAATGACTGAAAGACACTGCCCCAAAATGATATAAGGCTCCCGCACTGGGCGAGCACCAATCCATGTTAACCTAATAAACCTACCAACCAACACTCAAAACACTACTTGATTAAACGGGTAAAAACATAAACTTCGATACTTACCTCTGTGAAGACTAGGAATTAGGTATAATACTACAATCGACAAAAACATAACATATACCCCCCCCGCTTTATGAGGAATTGAACGAAGGATTGCATAAGCAAACATAAAATACCACTCAGGCTGAACATGGATTGGCGTTTTTATAGGATTAGCAGGCCAATAGTTTAAATGATTCCCTAACAGCTCAGGATCCACACACACTAAATATATAAAAAAGAACCTAAAGCAAACATAACCAAAAAGATCTTTAATAGTATAGAAGGGGTGGAAGGGCACACACATAGTACCTCTTTCAATACCCAAAGGGTTATTACTCCCTTTCTCATGTAAAAAAAACAGGTGTAAAAAAACAACCGCCACTATCACAAACGGTAAGAGAAAGTGTAAAGTATAAAACCGCTTTAGAGTTGCATTACACACGGTCCAACCCCCTCATACATAGCGGAGCATACTCTCTCCTACTACGGGGATCACTCTAAGTATATTAGTAATAACAGTAGCCCCCCAATATGACATTTGCCCCCAAGGCAAAGTGTAACCGAGGAAAGCCTCCGCCATAGTTAACAAAAACAAATGCACCCCAAAATACCACACTGTCTTATCTAAATAAGACCCATAATACAGCCCACGAGCAATGTGCGCATAAATACAGATAAAAAACATAGAGGACCCATTTGCATGAATATTACGCAACATTCATCCTTTTTCCACATTACGCATAATATGTACTACAGAATCGAATGCCATGTCTTCATGAGCAGTATAATGAGTTGACAATAAAAGACCCCTTAGAAGTTGGATAATTAGGCACAAGCCTAGTATAGAGCCAAACCTTCACCAAGCGTTTAAGTTTACAGGACAAGGCAAATCATAGAACCTGTCATTCATAATCTTCACCAACTTATTAGTACTTCGTCACGGACCAACCCTCTTAGGCGTGTTAATATTATTCACAGTATTGTTACCAACCATCTCATAAGAAAGGCCTACACCTTGTTTATGAGTTTACAGCTCACCACCTCTTCCTCGGCCACCTCATGAATTTTTGTTATATATACAGGCACAAACCCCCCGCACACCGCATTTTTTTATGAGTACACATAAGCTTGGACCCCCCTTTTTACACCTCTGAAGACACCCAAAGTGTTAAGTGTCCAACTTTGTTTTTGCTCCATTTTTACTTTATTTTTAATTAGACTTAAAGCGACCAACAACTTACGCTTCAAAAATTTTTTTATTTTTAAGATACACGCCTCGTTTTCGAACCGAAAACCACATGAGCAACCAGAGCTGGGGTAAATGAGGAAATAAACGTCTCAAATCCCCATTATCCTACAGCTTACAATTAGCTATAGAGCCCAAGTAACTTAGAATTTAAGGGTCAAATTCACCACTTTCTCTGCCAATAATTAGGTTGAATCTCATGTGGTCCTGAAGAATGCTTACTCCCCGCAAAGGCTTTGTAGCCTTTCAAGCATACACTAAAACCAAGTTAATTAGGTGTAAGGAGACCCGTATTGACCAGTTTTTAAATAGACCATAACAGCCTAACAATAAACGAATTAACTGTAATTTTGCTTATCTTATGGATTATTTTAATAAATTATAACTATTAATACACCAATAAACTTTAACTATGAGCATTAATAACTACTGACCCCGTCTTTACTAACATCAGGAACACTGTCTTCTTCACTTACAACCACATTTCTCTGCTCGACTGGCTGACAGACATTAGCTGGGACTTCAGGCTCCACAACAGCTATTTGTTCTTCTAAAGGAACATAGCCACCCTCAGCATGGGGGCCCCCTTCCTCCTGATTATCAGGAACAACTTCAGCGACACCATTCACAACAGCATCTCCAACAGCTGAAATAGTTTCAGGTAATGGGAGCACCCTAACAGTGTCACCCCCTCCGCCCTGACATAAGTCCCCTCCTCCAACGTCTATTCTAAACACTCAGTTTTTATATGAAAAAAAACCATCTCACACACCCCTTAACAGTAAGCCTTTTTTTGCAGCAAACCCCTGCCTAAGCCACTCTCATACAGCCTCTCTAGTGCCCAACACATTCAACAATCTATCACTAAGCAACACACTCATTTACATAAAAAGAACCCTTTTTATAAGTTAATCAGCCTATTATACAATATTATTTATGTCATTACAGATCCGTCACAAAGTATTGCTTTAGCTAAAAACTCGCTCGCTTAAAAGAGACCTTAAAGCTATGCATAAGCTTTTGGGTTAACAAACCCAAAAACTTCAATTAAAATAAAGCTTCGCAGGGTCTTGTTGCTCTTCTTTTACACACAGGCCTCTTCGCTTTACCCTTATGCAAGAAGTACTAAAATTTATTTGCCCCACTTTACTTCAAGTAAGCTTTTTATGAGGCAATCGTGTGCATTTCTTTAGAAAGATAAATTCTAAAAAACCTCAGTGAGATGAGCCTAAAACTAATTAACTCCTCTTAAATTGTTTATAAAGAAAAGCTTTAACTTTTTCTTTAGGAATCAAAGTCCTACGTACTATAATACTTCTTTATAACACCTCAGAGCAATAAACTACTTTTGAGCTTAGCTTCATCAAAGCAACTGGGCCATCCCCCCACGTACAACTAAGCTAGGAAGAATTTGTAGCTCTCAGTTATATTAACATTAGCAACTAAACACAACTTAAGAGACAGGCTATCTGGCTTGAGAATAAGAATCTTATACCCTAAGCAAATTACTGGGATTTTCAATTAACAGCTCAACATTCTAGCTTAATTTATTCACCCAGCGTACACTAATTTCATTAAAATTTTTGCCCAGAAGGCAAATATAGTAATTATTGCTATGTAACCATCCTATAACCAGCACATTTAACAGCCTAACGCCACGTTTATTTACATAAAAAGGCCCTATACAATATTGTCTATAGCACTCAGATCTGTGACAGAACATTGCTTTGCTTAAAAACCTTTTATACGAAACTAACTCACTTAAAAGGGACCTCAGGACCAGACATAAACTTCATCACTTGTAGTCTTTGTAAGTTTATAACCCACCTAACCCCCTTTTAGGCGTGTTAATATTACATACTATTGTTAACACTTACTTTTTAAGACGCTCACAACCTTGTTTACAAGCTCACGCTTCTACGTTTCACAATTTTATTTAGCTTCATTTTGTTGCTGCACACCACATTTTTGTCACCTCTATTTAACCTGCTTTCCTATTTCCTCCCCTCCAGATCAGCCCCCCCAGGCATTAGTGTGTCATTTTGATTTTATTTTATTTTTGATTTACTTTTTTGCTTAGACTTTAAGTGACCCATGAATTACGCTTTGGGAACTTTCATATGACTTGATTTCTATTTATTTTTTGATTTTAAGATACAGATAGTCTAGTTTTCAAACCCCAAAAAATCACATGAGCAACCAAAATTAGGGCAAACGAAAAAAATTAACACCTTAGATCCATTTCTCCTGCAGTTTACAATTAACCACAGGAAGCAAATAGCTTTAGAATTTAGGTTTAAGTTTGTTTTTTTCTACCACTAATTAGGTTAAGTCTCACATGACTCTGAAAAATGCTTACTCACTGTAAAGGGTTCAAAACCTTATCTACAACAGGTTGTAAAGCATAATCTAAAACAAGTTTGGACAGGTATGGGCATTCGCAACTAGATTTTCAATAAAATACACAATGTCAAGTAAAATTAAGTTTTACTTTGACTTATAAGTTATCTTAACTAAGGGCTTTTTACATGCATCAGCAACAGGGTTTCCGTGTAAAAGGACAGGAGAACAGGCCTTGCGGTCACTGTACCGGCCGGTAACAGGAAATGCGGTACACTATAAAACCTCATTCTTAAGGGTTTCCACAGTGTTTGGTTTTTTTTTGTCTGTTACTAGCACAAATCCATTACACACCGCCTTTTTAGAACCCTTGTTTTATTCTTTAGGTGGGTGATTGCTGCTTTTTGGCTGCATTAATAGACTGTTTTATTTTTTACCTAATTTGCAACCCGTTTTAACCCTATTTTTTAATAAAATAGCAATACTAATTTTAACAAGAACCAACGACACGCCCTACCGCCACTAATTGGCCTTCAGCTTCATAAAAGGCAACCCTTTTTATAAACTAATCAGTTTATTGCGTAGCATTATTTAAGCAATGACAGAGCCAGGGCAAAGCGTTGCTTTAGCGAAAAAGTCCTTTCGTACAAAATTAGCTCATTTTTAAAAGAGGATAGAAACTGAACTAGCTCACGCCGTTCTGAACTCAGCTCATGTTAGATTTTAAAGGGCGAACAGACCCACCATTAGAAGCTTCTACGCCTCTAGGATATCTAAAGCCAACATCGAGGTCGCAATCTTCCCCTCCAATACCATCTTTCGGGAGAAATTGCGCTGTTATCCCTAGAGTAGCTAGCCACACATATAAAGTTAGGAAATACGAGTTAGATTTATATAATAGTGAAAGACTTATTTTCACTGATCTCCCATCAAAATCGTATAAGAGCCAAAAACTCCAATTAAGATAAAGCTTCATAGGGTCTTGTCGTCCTTCTTTTACATAAAGGCCTCTTCACCTTAAAGTTAGTTTAAATTAAATTTTCAGACACAGCACCTTCTTCGTTAACCCTTTCATACCATCCTTCAATTGAAAGGCAAATTATCGCGCTACCTTAGGACGCTCACGTTAACGCCGCCGTTTACAACAAACATTACTCTAGTTGCACTGGGCAGGGACTACCTTTTACTTACATCAAAAGGAAATGTTTTTGTTAAACAGTCGAGAAGTTTAGTTTGCCGAATTCGTTTAAAAACTTTTATTTAGCCTTTAGTTTTTTAAGGTAAAACAAAATAGTAATACCAAATAAATAATATTTTTACTCGTTTTTATCATAGTCACTGGTCCTACAACCATAGGCTTATTTTAAAGTAAATGAATAACCCAATTAATCTTTTTTCCCCATCTGGTTTTAGTTAAAATACACTAATATCTAATAGCCAGTTTAAAGCCTATAGAAACCCAATTTTTTTTTAACATCAATTTTAGTATTTTTCAGCTTAACCCAAAAAATTTTACCCCTTAAATAGTTAAGGAAAATGCTTACACATCTTTTTAAGCCAACCAGATATCTAAAAGCGCGAATAGTATCTAGCCGCTATTCTTTAGTTTAATTAAATCTCTGCCACGATTTCTTAACTCAAAAAAATAACTCTCTTTTATTCGGGAAAATTAAATTCTTAAACTTGTCTTGAAAAACCCTTATGCAAAAGGTACTAAAATTTATTTATACTATTTTAATTCAAGTGCACTTTTCACAAAACAATTATGCACGTCTCTTTAAAAAAGATAAATTATAAAAAGCCTCAGTAAGAGGAATCTAGAACTGACAATTCTAAGTTATATATTAACTACTTTTAACTTATTTATGAAGAAGAAGATTAACTTTTTCTTTAGGAATCAAAGCCCTACTTACTACAATTTTTCTTTATAACGCTTCGAAGTTCTAAGTGCCAAAAAACTACTTTTGAACTTTGCTTCATCAAAGCAACTGGATCATCCCCCACGTGGCACTAAGCTTAGGCCTAACTAGACTATGGAGAATTTGCAGTTCTCAGTTATATTAACATTAACTACTAAGCACAACTTAAGAGAAATACTATCTGACTTAAGAATGAAAATCTTATGTTTTCCCTAAACTACTTAAGCAAGCCAAAGCAAATTACTGCGATTTTGAATTAACAGCTCAACGTTTTAGCTTAAACTATTTGGCCAGCATACACTAATTTCATTAGAACTTTTGCTTGGAAGGCAAATATAATATTATTTACTATATATGCATATTATAGCCTAGCAGCAACTTCCGTTACTGCTACCTTGTTACGACTTTTCACAGGTTTCCCCGCGAGCGACGGGCGATTAGTACTCATCTGATTGTATTCAGGGTAATTTTATTTTTAACCCTTACTTACAAGTCCTTCTTCAAAGGCAAGTTTTCTTATCTTATTTGTCTACTTAGTTGAGCTACCTTTTAGTAGCTCAATCTTTGAATTATTGCTTAAGTTACATCTGTATCCCAGATTAACCTTGTCATAAGCTGCATGTCAATCTGAATTATTTTTGAAGTTGTGCTACATGGGCATATAGCCAATTCTAGTAGCTGCACCTAACTAAAAGTAACTTACCTTACCGAACTCAGCAAGTAAAATAAGAGTTAGCTTCAGTAATAACCAAAAATTTTACCCGGACACTCACCATATTAGAGTAAACAACCATACACACGCACTAATAAGACAAGGCTCAAATGTAGGTGGGTTATCCTTTAACACCCAGGATCCCCTGTTTTCTATCTCAGACACCGCCTATTTATTTCTCTTTGACAACCAAATGTTTAGTTAAGAGGAACTTTTGTTTTAAACTATGGATAACAGGGTATCTAATCCTGGTTTCACTTCATAGATTCGTTAGAAGCTCACTAAAACTTTAGGAATATAACCACAAAAAACCGTTAACATTACACTGCACCTATAGTTTTTTTATAGTTTTATAACACAACATTGACTCTAACCAATCCGCTTAAATTTATATTCGAACTGAATCTAACCGCGGCTGCTGGCATTCATCAATTGACCCCGAATTTGTCAAAAAGCTGGGTTAAAGTTTCCTTTATTAACCAATTTTCCCCACTGATGTTGAACTTGCACTTAATTTGTTCAAGCCCGCATTTAGAATCATGAGAAGCATTTTGCCCATAAATTTAGGGCCATAATCAAACCCTCCTACAGATTTGACACAAGGTACTAAAGTATCCATCTTCCTCATTTTCAATGAGACGCTTTAATTAAGCTACTGTATCTTCTATTTTAGGTTTATTTTACTCTTCGTAAAGGCACCATGGTTTTTATGCACAAATACGACACCACTAATATTACAAACAGTAACACACCAGCTATTAGGATATATAACCTTAACCCGCTTCTTTCAGCCATGAAACTTAGAAACAAAGACCCGCTAATTTCTCTGTACTCGTAATTCATAAGACCCATAAGGACCGCTCTGGCACAACACCTTCTGACGAGAACCATAAACTCTAGATTAAAACGATACACTTCATTGGGGTAGATCCTTAAAACATACAAGAACAGGACTATTACACCCCTAACGTAAGTTAGGAACAATAAGAACCCTAACAACCTTCTAACCTCCAGTGCAACCTCCACACATGCAATTATAGACCCCCTCAATAGCACTAGCCCTAAAGAAATAGGTTGCTTGGCAATTAAGACAATCGAAAACACAGCCATCAAAATTACACATATGACTATAACTCTCATTATATAAACATAATTAAGCTTACGCCCCCCGCTACCACCAGCCCTCATACTACCAGCTGGTAGGTAAAATAATTTTTCTGAACAATTTCATTCAAACAGCTGAGTTGACCTAGTCCCTTATGGGCACCTTGAGGGCCCAATAGCTCTAGTCAACCTTGATCCAGACTTTGAGCTACCATCCTGGACCCCTTAAAGAAGGCCATTTTTCTGGGGTGGGAGGTTAGCCTCTCTATGAGCCACATTCTCAAAAAGAATCTTAATAGTTTGGCTGACGACCAAGGCTTAGAC
>NW_026963621.1:7500-12500 GCF_036588685.1 Mytilus trossulus | reverse complement strand
AATTTTCATCGGGCAGCCGCACGTTAGACCGCAGGCAGGCTACCGCGGGTCTCTCGACCATCGAGGCCGTCAAACTATACCCTCGGTAAAAAAAAATTTACGAGGGTGAAATTTTCATCGGTAAGCCGCACGTTAGATGCGGACAGGCTACCGCGGGTCTCTCGACCATCGAGGCCTTCAAACTATACCCTCGGTAAAAATTTTTTACGAGGGTGAAATTTTCATCGCGGTGTCGCACGTTAGACGCGGACAGGCTACCGCGGATCTCTCGACCATCGAGGCCGTCAAACTATACCCTCGGTAAAAAAAATTTTACGAGGGTGAAATTTTCATCGGTAAGCCGCACGTTAGATGCGGACAGGCTACCGCGGGTCTCTCGACCATCGAGGCCTTCAAACTATACCCTCGGTAAAAAAATTTTACGAGGGTGAAATATTCATCGGGAAGCCGCACGTTAGACGCAGGCAGGCTACCGCGGGTCTCTCGACCATCGAGGCCGTCTAACTGTACCCTCGGAACAAAAAATTTACAAGGCTGAAATGTTCATCAAGAAGCCGCACGTTAGACGAGGCAGGCTACCGCGGGTCTCTCGACCATCGAAGCCGTCTAACTGTACCCTCGGTAAAAAAAAATTTACAAGGCTGAAATGTTCATCGGGAAGCCGTACGTTAGACGCAGGCAGGCTACTGCGGGTCTCTCGACCATCGAGGCCGTCTAACTGTACCCTCGGTAAAAAAAAATTTACAAGGCTGAAATGTTCATCGGGAAGCCGTACGTTAGACGCAGGCAGGCTATTGCGGGTCTCTCGACCATCGAGGCCGTCTAACTGTACCCTCGGTAAAAAAAAATTTACAAGGCTGAAATGTTCATCGGGAAGCCGTACGTTAGACGCAGGCAAGCTACTGCGGGTCTCTCGACCATCGAGGCCGTCTGACTGTACCCTCGGTAAAAAAAAATTTACAAGGCTGAAATGTTCATCGGGAAGCCGCACGATAGACGCAGGCAGGCTACCGTGGGTCTCTCGACACATCGAGGCCGTCAAACTATACCCTCGGTAAAAAAATTTTAGAAGGGTGAAATTTTCATCGGGAAGCCGCACGTTAGACGCAGGCAGGCTACCGCGGGTCTCTCGACCATCGAAGCCGTCTAACTGTACCCGCGGTAAAAAAAATTTTACAAGGCTGAAATGTTCATCGGGAAGCCGTACGTTAGACGCAGGCAGGCTACTGCGGGTCTCTCGACCATCGAGGCCGTCTAACTGTACCCTCGGTAAAAAAAAATTTACAAGGCTGAAATGTTCATCGGGAAGCCGTACGTTAGACGCAGGCAGGCTATTGCGGGTCTCTCGACCATCGAGGCCGTCTAACTGTACCCTCGGTAAAAAAAAATTTACAAGGCTGAAATGTTCATCGGGAAGCCGCACGATAGACGCAGGCAGGCTACCGTGGGTCTCTCGACACATCGAGGCCGTCAAACTATACCCTCGGTAAAAAAATTTTAGAAGGGTGAAATTTTCATCGGGAAGCCGCACGTTAGACGCAGGCAGGCTACCGCGGGTCTCTCGACCATCGAAGCCGTCTAACTGTACCCGCGGTAAAAAAAATTTTACAAGGCTGAAATGTTCATCGGGAAGCCGTACGTTAGACGCAGGCAGGCTACTGCGGGTCTCTCGACCATCGAGGCCGTCTAACTGTACCCTCGGTAAAAAAAAATTTACAAGGCTGAAATGTTCATCGGGAAGCCGTACGTTAGACGCAGGCAGGCTATTGCGGGTCTCTCGACCATCGAGGCCGTCTAACTGTACCCTCGGTAAAAAAAAATTTACAAGGCTGAAATGTTCATCGGGAAGCCGCACGTAAGATGCGGACAGGCTACCGCGGGTCTCTCGACCATCGAGGCCTTCAAACTATACCCTCGGTAAAAAATTTTTACAAGGTGTGAAATTTTCATCGGGAAGCCGCACGATAGACGCAGGCAGGCTACCGCGGGTCTCTCGACCATCGAGGCCGTCTAACTGTACCCTCGGTAAAAAAAAATTTACAAGGCTGAAATGTTCATCGGGAAGCCGCACGATAGACGCAGGCAGGCTACCGTGGGTCTCTCGACACATCGAGGCCGTCAAACTATACCCTCGGTAAAAAAAATTTAGAAGGGTGACATGTTCATCGGGAAGCCGCACGTTAGACGAGGCAGGCTACCGCGGGTCTCTCGACACATCGAGGCCGTCTAACTATACCCTCGGTAAAAAAATTTACAAGGCTGAAATGTTCATCGGGAAGCCGTACGTTAGACGCAGGCAGGCTCCTGCGGGTCTCTCGACCATCGAGGCCGTCTAACTGTACCCTCGGTAAAAAAAATTTTACAAGGCTGAAATGTTCATCGGGAAGCCGCACGTAAGATGCGGACAGGCTACCGTGGGTCTCTCGACACATCGAGGCCGTCAAACTATACCCTCGGTAAAAAATTTTTTAGAAGGGTGAAATTTTCATCGGGAAGCCGCACGTTAGACGCAGGCGAGCTACCGCGGGTCTCTCGACCATCCAGGCCGGCAAACAATACCCTCGGTAAATATTTTTTACGTGGGTGAAATTTTCATCGGGATGTCGCACGTGAGACGCGGACAGGTTACCGCGGGTCTCTCGACCATCGGCGGCCGGCCAAAGCCATAGCCTAGTCAAAAAGTGTTACAGGTTGACAATTTTTCATCGGGAAGCCGCACGTAAGAATAGTACAGCAGGTCTCTCGATGAAACGATCACATTTCATGTAACGTAACGTAACGAAGGCAGGCAGGCATCGTACACCCTAACCCTAAGCCGCCTCTTGACGATGCCCGTCCCTAACCCTAACCCTAACCCTAACCCTAACCCTAACCCTAACCCTAACCCTAACCCTAACCCTAACCCTAACCCTAACCCTAACCCTAACCCTAACCCTAACCCTAACCCTAACCCTAACCCTAACCCTAACCCTAAATTAACCCTAACCCTAACCCTAACCCTAACCCTAAATTAACCCTAACCCTAACCCTAACCCTAAATTAACCCTAACCCTAAATTAACCCTAACCCTAACCCTAACCCTAAATTAACCCTAACCCTAAATTAACCCTAACCCTAACCCTAACCCTAACCCTAACCCTAACCCTAACCCTAAAGCCTGTTACTTAGGCCGTGTCAGGACCCAGGCTGGCATTATTCCTCGATACGTGTAGGTACGTGGTCGGCCTGTCTGGTAGCGGGCGATCACGGGTCTCTACCGCAGGTAAAGGTATGTGGTCGGCCTTTTGCGGGCTACCGCGGGTTAAAGTCTACGTAGGCACGTGAAGACCCGCATAAGCCCGTGGTAGCCCGCTATCAGGCCGTCCACGTACACTTATACCCGCGCTAGCCCGCTGTCAGGTCGACCACGTCCCTTCTTACCCACGGTAGCTGGCTACCGAGGCCGTCGACGTTCCCTTACCTGCGATAGCCCGCTATCAGGTCGACCACGTCCCCTCCTTACCCGCGGTAGCTGGCTACCGAGGCCGTCGACGTTCCTTTGCCTGCGATGGCCCGCTATCGGGTCGACCACGTCCCCTCCTTACCCGCGGTAGCTGGCTACCGAGGCCGTCGACGTTCCTTTGCCTGCGATGGCCCGCTATCGGGTCGACCACGTCCCCCTCCTTACCCGCGGTAGCTGGCTACCGAGGCCGTCGACGTTCCTTTGCCTGCGATGGCCCGCTATCGGGTCGACCACGTCCCCTCCTTACCCGCGGTAGCTGGCTACCGAGGCCGTCGACGTTCCTTTGCCTGCGATGGCCCGCTATCGGGTCGACCACGTCCCCTCCTTACCCGCGGTAGCTGGCTACCGAGGCCGTCGACGTTCCTTTACCTGCGATAGCCCGCTATCGGGTCGACCACGTCCCTTCTTACCCGCGGTAGCTCGCTACCGAGGCCGTCGACGTACCTTTACCTGCGGTAGCCCGCTATCGGGTCGACCACGTCCCTTCTTACGGTAGCCCGCTAGCACGGCCGTCCACGTCCCTTTACCCGCGGTAGCTCGCTATCGGGTCGACCACGTACGATGATACCCGCGGTAGCCCGCTAGCACGGCCGTCCACGTCCCTTTACCCGCGGTAGCTCGCTATCGGGTCGACCACGTACGATGATACCCGCGGTAGCCCGCTAGCACGGCCGTCCACGTCCCTTTACCCGCGGTAGCCCGCTATCGGGTCGACCACGTACGATGATACCCGCGGTAGCCCGCTAGCACGGCCGTCCACGTCCCTTTACCCGCGGTAGCTCGCTATCGGGTCGACCACGTACGATGATACCCGCGGTAGCCCGCTAGCACGGCCGTCCACGTCCCTTTACCCGCGGTAGCCCGCTATCGGGTCGACCACGTACGATGATACCCGCGGTAGCCCGCTAGCACGGCCGTCCACGTCCCTTTACCCGCGGTAGCTCGCTATCGGGTCGACCACGTACGATGATACCCGCGGTAGCCCGCTAGCACGGCCGTCCACGTCCCCTTTACCCGCGGTAGCCCGCTATCGGGTCGACCACGTACACTGATACCCGCGGTACCTTCTCAGCCGCGGGTAAGCCCGCTGAAAAAAGATTTTTTTTTCCCCATTGCATGCGGTAGCACCGCTATCAGGTCGACCACGTCCCTTCTCAGCCGCGGGTAAGCCCGATGAAAAAAAAAAAAAATTTTCCCATCGCATGCGGTAGCCCCGCTATCGAGGACGACCGTCCCTTCACAGCCGCGGGTAAGCCCGATGAAAATTTTTTTTTTTTTTTTTTTTTTTTTTTTTTCCCATCGCATGCGGTAGCCCCGCTATCGAGGTCGACCACGTCCCTTCTCAGCCGCGGGTAAGCCCGATGAAAATTTTTTTTTTTTTTTTTTTTTTTTTTTTTCCCATCGCATGCGGTAGCCCCGCTATCGAGGTCGACCACGTCCCTTCTCAGCCGCGGGTAAGCCCGATGAAAATTTTTTTTTTTTTTTTTTTTTTTTTTTC
>NW_026963620.1:15000-21397 GCF_036588685.1 Mytilus trossulus | reverse complement strand
TTAGTGGCCCCGCGTCGACTCTGTTGCCTGCCTTCCTTTTCTCTCCTCGCTGCATCCATCGAGGAGTCAGTTTAAGCCCGTAAGACACGCAGGCGAGCTGCCTTAGCTCTCCTCGCTGCATCGCGGAGTCAGTCTAAAGCCGGCAAACTATATCCTCGTTAAAATTTTTTTTACGGGGGTGAAATTTTCATCGTGGTGTCGCACGTTAGACGCGGACAGGCTACCGCGGGTCTCTCGATCATCCAGGCCGGCAAACTATACCCTCGGTAAAATTTTTTTACGAGGGTGAAATTTTCATCGTGGTGTCGCACGTTAGACGCGGACAGGCTACCGCGGGTCTCTCGATCATCCAGGCCGGCAAAGTATACCCTCGGTAAAAATTTTTTACGAGGGTGAAATTTTCATCGTGGTGTCGCACGTTAGACGCGGACAGGCTATCGCGGGTCTCTCGATCATCCAGGCCGGCAAAGTATACCCTCGGTAAAAAAATTTTACGAGGGTGAAATTTTCATCGTGGTGTCGCACGTTAGACGCGGACAGGCTACCGCGGGTCTCTCGATCATCCAGGCCGGCAAACTATACCCTCGGTAAAATTTTTTTACGAGGGTGAAATTTTCATCGTGGTGTCGCACGTTAGACGCGGACAGGCTACCGCGGGTCTCTCGATCATCCAGGCCGGCAAAGTATACCCTCGGTAAAAAAATTTTACGAGGGTGAAATTTTCATCGTGGTGTCGCACGTTAGACGCGGACAGGCTACCGCGGGTCTCTCGATCATCCAGGCCGGCAAACTATACCCTCGGTAAAATTTTTTTACGAGGGTGAAATTTTCATCGTGGTGTCGCACGTTAGACGCGGACAGGCTATCGCGGGTCTCTCGATCATCCAGGCCGGCAAAGTATACCCTCGGTAAAAAAATTTTACGAGGGTGAAATTTTCATCGTGGTGTCGCACGTTAGACGCGGACAGGCTACCGCGGGTCTCTCGATCATCCAGGCCGGCAAACTATACCCTCGGTAAAAAATTTTTACGAGGGTGAAATTTTCATCGTGGTGTCGCACGTTAGACGCGGACAGGCTATCGCGGGTCTCTCGATCATCCAGGCCGGCAAAGTATACCCTCGGTAAAAAATTTTTACGAGGGTGAAATTTTCATCGTGGTGTCGCACGTTAGACGCGGACAGGCTACCGCGGGTCTCTCGATCATCCAGGCCGGCAAAGTATACCCTCGGTAAAAAAATTTTACGAGGGTGAAATTTTCATCGTGGTGTCGCACGTTAGACGCGGACAGGCTATCGCGGGTCTCTCGATCATCCAGGCCGGCAAACTATACCCTCGGTAAAATTTTTTTACGAGGGTGAAATTTTCATCGTGGTGTCGCACGTTAGACGCGGACAGGCTATCGCGGGTCTCTCGATCATCCAGGCCGGCAAAGTATACCCTCGGTAAAATTTTTTTACGAGGGTGAAATTTTCATCGTGGTGTCGCACGTTAGACGCGGACAGGCTACCGCGGGTCTCTCGACCATCGAGGCCTTCAAACTATACCCTCGGTAAAATTTTTTTACAAGGGTGAAATGTTCATCGGTAAGCCGCACGTTAGATGCGGACAGGCTACCGCGGGTCTCTCGACCATCGAGGCCGTCTAACTATACCCTCGGTAAAAAAAATTTACAAGGCTGAAATGTTCATCGGGAAGCCGCACGTTAGACGAGGCAGGCTACCGCGGGTCTCTCGACCATCGAGGCCTTCAAACTATACCCTCGGTAAAAAATTTTTACAAGGGTGAAATGTTCATCGGGAAGCCGCACGTTAGATGCGGACAGGCTACCGCGGGTCTCTCGACCATCGAGGCCGTCTAACTATACCCTCGGTAAAAAAAATTTACAAGGCTGAAATGTTCATCGGGAAGCCGCACGTTAGACGAGGCAGGCTACCGCGGGTCTCTCGACCATCGAGGCCGTCTAACTGTACCCTCGGTAAAAAAAATGTACAAGGCTGAAATGTTCATCGGGAAGCCGCACGTTAGACGCGGACAGGCTACCGCGGGTCTCTCGACCATCGAGGCCGTCTAACTGTACCCTCGGTAAAAAAAATTTACAAGGCTGAAATGTTCATCGGAAGCCGCACGTTAGACGAGGCAGGCTACCGCGGGTCTCTCGACCATCGAGGCCGTCTAACTGTACCCTCGGTAAAAAAAATGTACAAGGCTGAAATGTTCATCGGGAAGCCGCACGTTAGACGCGGACAGGCTACCGCGGGTCTCTCGACCATCGAGGCCGTCTAACTATCCCCTCGGTAAAAAAATTTACAAGGCTGAAATTTCCATCGGGAAGCCGTACGTTAGACGCAGGCAAGCTACCGCGGGTCTCTCGACCATCGAGGCCGTCTAACTGTACCCTCGGTAAAAAAAATTGACAAGGCTGAAATATTCATCGGGAAGCCGCACGTTAGACGAGGCAGGCTACCGCGGGTCTCTCGACCATCGAGGCCGTCTAAATATACCCTCGGTAAAAAAAAATTTACAAGGCTGAAATGTTCATCGGGAAGCCGCACGTTAGACGCAGGCAAGCTACTGCGGGTCTCTCGACCATCGAGGCCGTCTAACTGTACCCTCGGTAGAATTTTTTTTACCAGGCTGAAATGTTCATCGGGAAGCCGCACGTTAGACGAGGACAGGCTACCGCGGATCTCTCGACCATCGAGGCCGTCTAACTGTACCCTCGGTAAAAAAAAATTTACAAGGCTGACATGTTCATCGGGAAGCCGCACGTTAGACGAGGCAGGCTACCGCGGGTCTCTCGACCATCGAGGCCGTCTGACTTTACCCTCGGTAAAATTTTTTACAAGGGTGAAATGTTCATCGGGAAGCCGCACGTTAGACGCGGACAGGCTACCGCGGATCTCTCGACCATCGAGGCCGTCTAACTGTACCCTCGGTAAAAAAAAATGTACAAGGCTGAAATGTTCATCGGGAAGCCGCACGTTAGACGAGGCAGGCTACCGCGGGTCTCTCGACCATCGAGGCCGTCTAACTATCCCCTCGGTAAAAAAAAATTTACAAGGCTGAAATTTCCATCGGGAAGCCGTACGTTAGACGCAGGCAAGCTACCGCGGGTCTCTCGACCATCGAGGCCGTCTAACTGTACCCTCGGTAAAAAAAATTGACAAGGCTGAGATATTCATCGGGAAGCCGCACGTTAGACGCGGACAGGCTACCGCGGATCTCTCGACCATCGAGGCCGTCTAACTGTACCCTCGGTAAAAAAAAATTTACAAGGCTGACATGTTCATCGGGAAGCCGCACGTTAGACGAGGCAGGCTACCGCGGGTCTCTCGACCATCGATCGAAGCCGTCTAACTGTACCCTCGGTAAAAAAAATGTACAAGGCTGAAATGTTCATCGGGAAGCCGCACGTTAGACGAGGCAGGCTACCGCGGGTCTCTCGACCATCGATCGAAGCCGTCTAACTGTACCCTCGGTAAAAAAAAATGTACAAGGCTGAAATGTTCATCGGGAAGCCGCACGTTAGACGAGGCAGGCTACCGCGGGTCTCTCGACCATCGAAGCCGTCTGACTGTACCCTCGGTAAAAAAAATTCACAAGGCTGAAATGTTCATCGGGAAGCCGCACGTTAGACGAGGCAGGCTACCGCGGGTCTCTCGACCATCGAAGCCGTCTAACTGTACCCTCGGTAAAAAAAATTCACAAGGCTGAAATGTTCATCGGGAAGCCGCACGTTAGACGCAGGCAGGCTACCGCGGGTCTCTCGACCATCGAAGCCGTCTAACTGTACCCTCGGTAAAAAATTTTTACAAGGCTGAAATGTTCATCGGGAAGCCGCACGTTAGATGCGGACAGGCTACCGCGGGTCTCTCGACCATCGAGGCCGTCAAACTATACCCTCGGTAAAAAAAATTTTACAAGGGTGAAATTTTCATCGGTAAGCCGCACGTTAGACGCAGGCAGGCTACCGCGGGTCTCTCGACCATCGAAGCCTTCAAACTATACCCTCGGTAAAACTTTTTTACGAGGGTGAAATTTTCATCGGGAAGCCGCACGTTAGAATAGTACAGCAGGTCTCTCGATGAAACGATCACATTTCATGTAACGTAACGTAACAAAGGCAGGCATCGTACACCCTAACCCTAAGCCGCCTCTTGACGATGCACGTCCCTAACCCTAACCCTAACCCTAACCCTAACCCTAACCCTAACCCTAACCCTAACCCTAACCCTAACCCTAACTAAAACCCTAACCCTAACCCTAACCCTAACCCTAACCCTAACCCTAACCCTAACCCTAACCCTAACCCTAACCCTAACCCTAACCCTAACCCTAACCCTAACCCTAACCCTAACCCTAACCCTAACCCTAACCCTAACCCTAACCCTAACCCTAACCCTAACCCTAACCCTAACCCTAACCCTAACCCTAACCCTAACCCTAACCCTAACCCTAACCCTAACCCTAACCCTAACCAGTCCGTGTCAGGACCCGAGCTGTCCTTAGTCCTCGATACGTTAGCCTGGTTTCGTTCGCGAATGTCAGGTCCATATGGACATAAGCATGGTATTCCTCGATACGTTAGCCTGGTTTCGCGAGTGTCAGGACCATATGGACATAAGCATGGTATTCCTCGATACGTTAACCTGGTTTCGCGAATGTCAGGACCATATGGACATAAGCATGGTATTCCTCGATACGTTAACCTGGTTTCGCGAATGTCAGGACCATATGGACATAAGCATGGTATTCCTCGATACGTTAACCTGGTTTCGCGAATGTCAGGACGTAAGCGGGACTTGTTAATTTTTGTTTTCCATGCCTTAACCGACCGCGGGTTGGGGACGACCACGTACACTGACACCCGCGGTAGCCCGCTAGCCAGGCCGTTCACGTCCCTTTACCAGCGGTAGCCCGCTATCGGGTCGACCACGTACACTGACACCCGCGGTAGCCCGCTAGCCAGGCCGTCCACGTCCCTTTACCCGCGGTAGCCCGCTATCGGGTCGACCACGTACACCGATACCCGCGGTAGCCCGCTAGCACGGCCGTCCACGTCCCTTTACCAGCGGTAGCCCAGTATCGGGTCGACCACGTACACTGACACCCGCGGTAGCCCGCTAGCCAGGCCGTCCACGTCCCTTTACCAGCGGTAGCCCGCTATCGGGTCGACCACGTACACCGACACCCGCGGTAGCCCGCTAGCCAGGCCGTCCACGTCCCTTTACCCGCGGTAGCCCGCTATCGGGTCGACCACGTACACCGATACCCGCGGTAGCCCGCTAGCACGGCCGTCCACGTCCCTTTACCCGCGGTAGCTCGCTATCGGGTCGACCACGTACACTGACACCCGCGGTAGCCCGCTAGCCAGGCCGTCCACGTCCCTTTACCAGCGGTAGCCCGCTATCGGGTCGACCACGTACACCGACACCCGCGGTAGCCCGCTAGCCAGGCCGTCCACGTCCCTTTACCCGCGGTAGCCCGCTATCGGGTCGACCACGTACACCGATACCCGCGGTAGCCCGCTAGCACGGCCGTCCACGTCCCTTTACCAGCGGTAGCCCAGTATCGGGTCGACCACGTACACTGACACCCGCGGTAGCCCGCTAGCCAGGCCGTCCACGTCCCTTTACCAGCGGTAGCCCGCTATCGGGTCGACCACGTACACCGACACCCGCGGTAGCCCGCTAGCCAGGCCGTCCACGTCCCTTTACCCGCGGTAGCCCGCTATCGGGTCGACCACGTACACCGATACCCGCGGTAGCCCGCTAGCACGGCCGTCCACGTCCCTTTACCCGCGGTAGCTCGCTATCGGGTCGACCACGTACACTGACACCCGCGGTAGCCCGCTAGCCAGGCCGTCCACGTCCCTTTACCAGCGGTAGCCCGCTATCGGGTCGACCACGTACACCGACACCCGCGGTAGCCCGCTAGCCAGGCCGTCCACGTCCCTTTACCCGCGGTAGCCCGCTATCGGGTCGACCACGTACACCGATACCCGCGGTAGCCCGCTAGCACGGCCGTCCACGTCCCTTTACCAGCGGTAGCCCAGTATCGGGTCGACCACGTACACTGACACCCGCGGTAGCCCGCTAGCCAGGCCGTCCACGTCCCTTTACCAGCGGTAGCCCGCTATCGGGTCGACCACGTACACCGACACCCGCGGTAGCCCGCTAGCCAGGCCGTCCACGTCCCTTTACCCGCGGTAGCCCGCTATCGGGTCGACCACGTACACCGATACCCGCGGTAGCCCGCTAGCACGGCCGTCCACGTCCCTTTACCCGCGGTAGCTCGCTATCGGGTCGACCACGTACCTTCTCAGCCGCGGGTAAGCCCGATGAAAAAAAAAAAAAAAAAAAAAAAAAAAAAAATTTCCCATCCCATCGCATGCGG
>NW_026963620.1:0-5000 GCF_036588685.1 Mytilus trossulus | reverse complement strand
CCCTCGGTAAAAAATTTTTACGAGGGTGAAATTTTCATCGTGGTGTCGCACGTTAGACGCGGACAGGCTACCGCGGGTCTCTCGATCATCCAGGCCGGCAAAGTATACCCTCGGTAAAAAAATTTTACGAGGGTGAAATTTTCATCGTGGTGTCGCACGTTAGACGCGGACAGGCTATCGCGGGTCTCTCGATCATCCAGGCCGGCAAACTATACCCTCGGTAAAATTTTTTTACGAGGGTGAAATTTTCATCGTGGTGTCGCACGTTAGACGCGGACAGGCTATCGCGGGTCTCTCGATCATCCAGGCCGGCAAAGTATACCCTCGGTAAAATTTTTTTACGAGGGTGAAATTTTCATCGTGGTGTCGCACGTTAGACGCGGACAGGCTACCGCGGGTCTCTCGACCATCGAGGCCTTCAAACTATACCCTCGGTAAAATTTTTTTACAAGGGTGAAATGTTCATCGGTAAGCCGCACGTTAGATGCGGACAGGCTACCGCGGGTCTCTCGACCATCGAGGCCGTCTAACTATACCCTCGGTAAAAAAAATTTACAAGGCTGAAATGTTCATCGGGAAGCCGCACGTTAGACGAGGCAGGCTACCGCGGGTCTCTCGACCATCGAGGCCTTCAAACTATACCCTCGGTAAAAAATTTTTACAAGGGTGAAATGTTCATCGGGAAGCCGCACGTTAGATGCGGACAGGCTACCGCGGGTCTCTCGACCATCGAGGCCGTCTAACTATACCCTCGGTAAAAAAAATTTACAAGGCTGAAATGTTCATCGGGAAGCCGCACGTTAGACGAGGCAGGCTACCGCGGGTCTCTCGACCATCGAGGCCGTCTAACTGTACCCTCGGTAAAAAAAATGTACAAGGCTGAAATGTTCATCGGGAAGCCGCACGTTAGACGCGGACAGGCTACCGCGGGTCTCTCGACCATCGAGGCCGTCTAACTGTACCCTCGGTAAAAAAAATTTACAAGGCTGAAATGTTCATCGGGAAGCCGCACGTTAGACGAGGCAGGCTACCGCGGGTCTCTCGACCATCGAGGCCGTCTAACTGTACCCTCGGTAAAAAAAATGTACAAGGCTGAAATGTTCATCGGGAAGCCGCACGTTAGACGCGGACAGGCTACCGCGGGTCTCTCGACCATCGAGGCCGTCTAACTATCCCCTCGGTAAAAAAATTTACAAGGCTGAAATTTCCATCGGGAAGCCGTACGTTAGACGCAGGCAAGCTACCGCGGGTCTCTCGACCATCGAGGCCGTCTAACTGTACCCTCGGTAAAAAAAATTGACAAGGCTGAAATATTCATCGGGAAGCCGCACGTTAGACGAGGCAGGCTACCGCGGGTCTCTCGACCATCGAGGCCGTCTAAATATACCCTCGGTAAAAAAAAATTTACAAGGCTGAAATGTTCATCGGGAAGCCGCACGTTAGACGCAGGCAAGCTACTGCGGGTCTCTCGACCATCGAGGCCGTCTAACTGTACCCTCGGTAGAATTTTTTTTACCAGGCTGAAATGTTCATCGGGAAGCCGCACGTTAGACGAGGACAGGCTACCGCGGATCTCTCGACCATCGAGGCCGTCTAACTGTACCCTCGGTAAAAAAAAATTTACAAGGCTGACATGTTCATCGGGAAGCCGCACGTTAGACGAGGCAGGCTACCGCGGGTCTCTCGACCATCGAGGCCGTCTGACTTTACCCTCGGTAAAATTTTTTACAAGGGTGAAATGTTCATCGGGAAGCCGCACGTTAGACGCGGACAGGCTACCGCGGATCTCTCGACCATCGAGGCCGTCTAACTGTACCCTCGGTAAAAAAAAATGTACAAGGCTGAAATGTTCATCGGGAAGCCGCACGTTAGACGAGGCAGGCTACCGCGGGTTCGACCATCGAGGCCGTCTAACTATCCCCTCGGTAAAAAAAAATTTACAAGGCTGAAATTTCCATCGGGAAGCCGTACGTTAGACGCAGGCAAGCTACCGCGGGTCTCTCGACCATCGAGGCCGTCTAACTGTACCCTCGGTAAAAAAAATTGACAAGGCTGAGATATTCATCGGGAAGCCGCACGTTAGACGCGGACAGGCTACCGCGGATCTCTCGACCATCGAGGCCGTCTAACTGTACCCTCGGTAAAAAAAAATTTACAAGGCTGACATGTTCATCGGGAAGCCGCACGTTAGACGAGGCAGGCTACCGCGGGTCTCTCGACCATCGATCGAAGCCGTCTAACTGTACCCTCGGTAAAAAAAATGTACAAGGCTGAAATGTTCATCGGGAAGCCGCACGTTAGACGAGGCAGGCTACCGCGGGTCTCTCGACCATCGATCGAAGCCGTCTAACTGTACCCTCGGTAAAAAAAATGTACAAGGCTGAAATGTTCATCGGGAAGCCGCACGTTAGACGAGGCAGGCTACCGCGGGTCTCTCGACCATCGAAGCCGTCTGACTGTACCCTCGGTAAAAAAAATTCACAAGGCTGAAATGTTCATCGGGAAGCCGCACGTTAGACGAGGCAGGCTACCGCGGGTCTCTCGACCATCGAAGCCGTCTAACTGTACCTCGGTAAAAAAAATTCACAAGGCTGAAATGTTCATCGGGAAGCCGCACGTTAGACGCAGGCAGGCTACCGCGGGTCTCTCGACCATCGAAGCCGTCTAACTGTACCCTCGGTAAAAAATTTTTACAAGGCTGAAATGTTCATCGGGAAGCCGCACGTTAGATGCGGACAGGCTACCGCGGGTCTCTCGACCATCGAGGCCGTCAAACTATACCCTCGGTAAAAAAAATTTACAAGGGTGAAATTTTCATCGGTAAGCCGCACGTTAGACGCAGGCAGGCTACCGCGGGTCTCTCGACCATCGAAGCCTTCAAACTATACCCTCGGTAAAACTTTTTTACGAGGGTGAAATTTTCATCGGGAAGCCGCACGTTAGAATAGTACAGCAGGTCTCTCGATGAAACGATCACATTTCATGTAACGTAACGTAACAAAGGCAGGCATCGTACACCCTAACCCTAAGCCGCCTCTTGACGATGCACGTCCCTAACCCTAACCCTAACCCTAACCCTAACCCTAACCCTAACCCTAACCCTAACCCTAACCCTAACCCTAACTAAAACCCTAACCCTAACCCTAACCCTAACCCTAACCCTAACCCTAACCCTAACCCTAACCCTAACCCTAACCCTAACCCTAACCCTAACCCTAACCCTAACCCTAACCCTAACCCTAACCCTAACCCTAACCCTAACCCTAACCCTAACCCTAACCCTAACCCTAACCCTAACCCTAACCCTAACCCTAACCCTAACCCTAACCCTAACCCTAACCCTAACCCTAACCCTAACCAGTCCGTGTCAGGACCCGAGCTGTCCTTAGTCCTCGATACGTTAGCCTGGTTTCGTTCGCGAATGTCAGGTCCATATGGACATAAGCATGGTATTCCTCGATACGTTAGCCTGGTTTCGCGAGTGTCAGGACCATATGGACATAAGCATGGTATTCCTCGATACGTTAACCTGGTTTCGCGAATGTCAGGACCATATGGACATAAGCATGGTATTCCTCGATACGTTAACCTGGTTTCGCGAATGTCAGGACCATATGGACATAAGCATGGTATTCCTCGATACGTTAACCTGGTTTCGCGAATGTCAGGACGTAAGCGGGACTTGTTAATTTTTGTTTTCCATGCCTTAACCGACCGCGGGTTGGGGACGACCACGTACACTGACACCCGCGGTAGCCCGCTAGCCAGGCCGTTCACGTCCCTTTACCAGCGGTAGCCCGCTATCGGGTCGACCACGTACACTGACACCCGCGGTAGCCCGCTAGCCAGGCCGTCCACGTCCCTTTACCCGCGGTAGCCCGCTATCGGGTCGACCACGTACACCGATACCCGCGGTAGCCCGCTAGCACGGCCGTCCACGTCCCTTTACCAGCGGTAGCCAGTATCGGGTCGACCACGTACACTGACACCCGCGGTAGCCCGCTAGCCAGGCCGTCCACGTCCCTTTACCAGCGGTAGCCCGCTATCGGGTCGACCACGTACACCGACACCCGCGGTAGCCCGCTAGCCAGGCCGTCCACGTCCCTTTACCCGCGGTAGCCCGCTATCGGGTCGACCACGTACACCGATACCCGCGGTAGCCCGCTAGCACGGCCGTCCACGTCCCTTTACCCGCGGTAGCTCGCTATCGGGTCGACCACGTACACTGACACCCGCGGTAGCCCGCTAGCCAGGCCGTCCACGTCCCTTTACCAGCGGTAGCCCGCTATCGGG
Source organism: Mytilus trossulus (assembly GCF_036588685.1). Lineage (NCBI taxonomy): Eukaryota > Metazoa > Mollusca > Bivalvia > Mytilida > Mytilidae > Mytilus > Mytilus trossulus. The sequence goes on along the minus strand of NW_026963620.1, from coordinate 707 downwards.
TCGACCACGTACACCGACACCCGCGGTAGCCCGCTAGCCAGGCCGTCCACGTCCCTTTACCCGCGGTAGCCCGCTATCGGGTCGACCACGTACACCGATACCCGCGGTAGCCCGCTAGCACGGCCGTCCACGTCCCTTTACCAGCGGTAGCCCAGTATCGGGTCGACCACGTACACTGACACCCGCGGTAGCCCGCTAGCAGGCGTCCACGTCCCTTTACCAGCGGTAGCCCGCTATCGGGTCGACCACGTACACCGACACCCGCGGTAGCCCGCTAGCCAGGCCGTCCACGTCCCTTTACCCGCGGTAGCCCGCTATCGGGTCGACCACGTACACCGATACCCGCGGTAGCCCGCTAGCACGGCCGTCCACGTCCCTTTACCCGCGGTAGCTCGCTATCGGGTCGACCACGTACACTGACACCCGCGGTAGCCCGCTAGCCAGGCCGTCCACGTCCCTTTACCAGCGGTAGCCCGCTATCGGGTCGACCACGTACACCGACACCCGCGGTAGCCCGCTAGCCAGGCCGTCCACGTCCCTTTACCCGCGGTAGCCCGCTATCGGGTCGACCACGTACACCGATACCCGCGGTAGCCCGCTAGCACGGCCGTCCACGTCCCTTTACCAGCGGTAGCCCAGTATCGGGTCGACCACGTACACTGACACCCGCGGTAGCCCGCTAGCCAGGCCGTCCACGTCCCTTTACC
>NW_026963619.1:0-23735 GCF_036588685.1 Mytilus trossulus | reverse complement strand
CAAACCCCTGCCTAAGCCACTCTCATACAGCCTCTCTAGTGCCCAACACATTCAACAATCTATCACTAAGCAACACACTCATTTACATAAAAAGAACCCTTTTTATAAGTTAATCAGCCTATTATACAATATTATTTATGTCATTACAGATCCGTCACAAAGTATTGCTTTAGCTAAAAACTCGCTCGCTTAAAAGAGACCTTAAAGCTATGCATAAGCTTTTGGGTTAACAAACCCAAAAACTTCAATTAAAATAAAGCTTCGCAGGGTCTTGTTGCTCTTCTTTTACACACAGGCCTCTTCGCTTTACCCTTATGCAAGAAGTACTAAAATTTATTTGCCCCACTTTACTTCAAGTAAGCTTTTTATGAGGCAATCGTGTGCATTTCTTTAGAAAGATAAATTCTAAAAAACCTCAGTGAGATGAGCCTAAAACTAATTAACTCCTCTTAAATTGTTTATAAAGAAAAGCTTTAACTTTTTCTTTAGGAATCAAAGTCCTACGTACTATAATACTTCTTTATAACACCTCAGAGCAATAAACTACTTTTGAGCTTAGCTTCATCAAAGCAACTGGGCCATCCCCCCACGTACAACTAAGCTAGGAAGAATTTGTAGCTCTCAGTTATATTAACATTAGCAACTAAACACAACTTAAGAGACAGGCTATCTGGCTTGAGAATAAGAATCTTATACCCTAAGCAAATTACTGGGATTTTCAATTAACAGCTCAACATTCTAGCTTAATTTATTCACCCAGCGTACACTAATTTCATTAAAATTTTTGCCCAGAAGGCAAATATAGTAATTATTGCTATGTAACCATCCTATAACCAGCACATTTAACAGCCTAACGCCACGTTTATTTACATAAAAAGGCCCTATACAATATTGTCTATAGCACTCAGATCTGTGACAGAACATTGCTTTGCTTAAAAACCTTTTATACGAAACTAACTCACTTAAAAGGGACCTCAGGACCAGACATAAACTTCATCACTTGTAGTCTTTGTAAGTTTATAACCCACCTAACCCCCTTTTAGGCGTGTTAATATTACATACTATTGTTAACACTTACTTTTTAAGACGCTCACAACCTTGTTTACAAGCTCACGCTTCTACGTTTCACAATTTTATTTAGCTTCATTTTGTTGCTGCACACCACATTTTTGTCACCTCTATTTAACCTGCTTTCCTATTTCCTCCCCTCCAGATCAGCCCCCCCAGGCATTAGTGTGTCATTTTGATTTTATTTTATTTTTGATTTACTTTTTTGCTTAGACTTTAAGTGACCCATGAATTACGCTTTGGGAACTTTCATATGACTTGATTTCTATTTATTTTTTGATTTTAAGATACAGATAGTCTAGTTTTCAAACCCCAAAAAATCACATGAGCAACCAAAATTAGGGCAAACGAAAAAAATTAACACCTTAGATCCATTTCTCCTGCAGTTTACAATTAACCACAGGAAGCAAATAGCTTTAGAATTTAGGTTTAAGTTTGTTTTTTTCTACCACTAATTAGGTTAAGTCTCACATGACTCTGAAAAATGCTTACTCACTGTAAAGGGTTCAAAACCTTATCTACAACAGGTTGTAAAGCATAATCTAAAACAAGTTTGGACAGGTATGGGCATTCGCAACTAGATTTTCAATAAAATACACAATGTCAAGTAAAATTAAGTTTTACTTTGACTTATAAGTTATCTTAACTAAGGGCTTTTTACATGCATCAGCAACAGGGTTTCCGTGTAAAAGGACAGGAGAACAGGCCTTGCGGTCACTGTACCGGCCGGTAACAGGAAATGCGGTACACTATAAAACCTCATTCTTAAGGGTTTCCACAGTGTTTGGTTTTTTTTTGTCTGTTACTAGCACAAATCCATTACACACCGCCTTTTTAGAACCCTTGTTTTATTCTTTAGGTGGGTGATTGCTGCTTTTTGGCTGCATTAATAGACTGTTTTATTTTTTACCTAATTTGCAACCCGTTTTAACCCTATTTTTTAATAAAATAGCAATACTAATTTTAACAAGAACCAACGACACGCCCTACCGCCACTAATTGGCCTTCAGCTTCATAAAAGGCAACCCTTTTTATAAACTAATCAGTTTATTGCGTAGCATTATTTAAGCAATGACAGAGCCAGGGCAAAGCGTTGCTTTAGCGAAAAAGTCCTTTCGTACAAAATTAGCTCATTTTTAAAAGAGGATAGAAACTGAACTAGCTCACGCCGTTCTGAACTCAGCTCATGTTAGATTTTAAAGGGCGAACAGACCCACCATTAGAAGCTTCTACGCCTCTAGGATATCTAAAGCCAACATCGAGGTCGCAATCTTCCCCTCCAATACCATCTTTCGGGAGAAATTGCGCTGTTATCCCTAGAGTAGCTAGCCACACATATAAAGTTAGGAAATACGAGTTAGATTTATATAATAGTGAAAGACTTATTTTCACTGATCTCCCATCAAAATCGTATAAGAGCCAAAAACTCCAATTAAGATAAAGCTTCATAGGGTCTTGTCGTCCTTCTTTTACATAAAGGCCTCTTCACCTTAAAGTTAGTTTAAATTAAATTTTCAGACACAGCACCTTCTTCGTTAACCCTTTCATACCATCCTTCAATTGAAAGGCAAATTATCGCGCTACCTTAGGACGCTCACGTTAACGCCGCCGTTTACAACAAACATTACTCTAGTTGCACTGGGCAGGGACTACCTTTTACTTACATCAAAAGGAAATGTTTTTGTTAAACAGTCGAGAAGTTTAGTTTGCCGAATTCGTTTAAAAACTTTTATTTAGCCTTTAGTTTTTTAAGGTAAAACAAAATAGTAATACCAAATAAATAATATTTTTACTCGTTTTTATCATAGTCACTGGTCCTACAACCATAGGCTTATTTTAAAGTAAATGAATAACCCAATTAATCTTTTTTCCCCATCTGGTTTTAGTTAAAATACACTAATATCTAATAGCCAGTTTAAAGCCTATAGAAACCCAATTTTTTTTTAACATCAATTTTAGTATTTTTCAGCTTAACCCAAAAAATTTTACCCCTTAAATAGTTAAGGAAAATGCTTACACATCTTTTTAAGCCAACCAGATATCTAAAAGCGCGAATAGTATCTAGCCGCTATTCTTTAGTTTAATTAAATCTCTGCCACGATTTCTTAACTCAAAAAAATAACTCTCTTTTATTCGGGAAAATTAAATTCTTAAACTTGTCTTGAAAAACCCTTATGCAAAAGGTACTAAAATTTATTTATACTATTTTAATTCAAGTGCACTTTTCACAAAACAATTATGCACGTCTCTTTAAAAAAGATAAATTATAAAAAGCCTCAGTAAGAGGAATCTAGAACTGACAATTCTAAGTTATATATTAACTACTTTTAACTTATTTATGAAGAAGAAGATTAACTTTTTCTTTAGGAATCAAAGCCCTACTTACTACAATTTTTCTTTATAACGCTTCGAAGTTCTAAGTGCCAAAAAACTACTTTTGAACTTTGCTTCATCAAAGCAACTGGATCATCCCCCACGTGGCACTAAGCTTAGGCCTAACTAGACTATGGAGAATTTGCAGTTCTCAGTTATATTAACATTAACTACTAAGCACAACTTAAGAGAAATACTATCTGACTTAAGAATGAAAATCTTATGTTTTCCCTAAACTACTTAAGCAAGCCAAAGCAAATTACTGCGATTTTGAATTAACAGCTCAACGTTTTAGCTTAAACTATTTGGCCAGCATACACTAATTTCATTAGAACTTTTGCTTGGAAGGCAAATATAATATTATTTACTATATATGCATATTATAGCCTAGCAGCAACTTCCGTTACTGCTACCTTGTTACGACTTTTCACAGGTTTCCCCGCGAGCGACGGGCGATTAGTACTCATCTGATTGTATTCAGGGTAATTTTATTTTTAACCCTTACTTACAAGTCCTTCTTCAAAGGCAAGTTTTCTTATCTTATTTGTCTACTTAGTTGAGCTACCTTTTAGTAGCTCAATCTTTGAATTATTGCTTAAGTTACATCTGTATCCCAGATTAACCTTGTCATAAGCTGCATGTCAATCTGAATTATTTTTGAAGTTGTGCTACATGGGCATATAGCCAATTCTAGTAGCTGCACCTAACTAAAAGTAACTTACCTTACCGAACTCAGCAAGTAAAATAAGAGTTAGCTTCAGTAATAACCAAAAATTTTACCCGGACACTCACCATATTAGAGTAAACAACCATACACACGCACTAATAAGACAAGGCTCAAATGTAGGTGGGTTATCCTTTAACACCCAGGATCCCCTGTTTTCTATCTCAGACACCGCCTATTTATTTCTCTTTGACAACCAAATGTTTAGTTAAGAGGAACTTTTGTTTTAAACTATGGATAACAGGGTATCTAATCCTGGTTTCACTTCATAGATTCGTTAGAAGCTCACTAAAACTTTAGGAATATAACCACAAAAAACCGTTAACATTACACTGCACCTATAGTTTTTTTATAGTTTTATAACACAACATTGACTCTAACCAATCCGCTTAAATTTATATTCGAACTGAATCTAACCGCGGCTGCTGGCATTCATCAATTGACCCCGAATTTGTCAAAAAGCTGGGTTAAAGTTTCCTTTATTAACCAATTTTCCCCACTGATGTTGAACTTGCACTTAATTTGTTCAAGCCCGCATTTAGAATCATGAGAAGCATTTTGCCCATAAATTTAGGGCCATAATCAAACCCTCCTACAGATTTGACACAAGGTACTAAAGTATCCATCTTCCTCATTTTCAATGAGACGCTTTAATTAAGCTACTGTATCTTCTATTTTAGGTTTATTTTACTCTTCGTAAAGGCACCATGGTTTTTATGCACAAATACGACACCACTAATATTACAAACAGTAACACACCAGCTATTAGGATATATAACCTTAACCCGCTTCTTTCAGCCATGAAACTTAGAAACAAAGACCCGCTAATTTCTCTGTACTCGTAATTCATAAGACCCATAAGGACCGCTCTGGCACAACACCTTCTGACGAGAACCATAAACTCTAGATTAAAACGATACACTTCATTGGGGTAGATCCTTAAAACATACAAGAACAGGACTATTACACCCCTAACGTAAGTTAGGAACAATAAGAACCCTAACAACCTTCTAACCTCCAGTGCAACCTCCACACATGCAATTATAGACCCCCTCAATAGCACTAGCCCTAAAGAAATAGGTTGCTTGGCAATTAAGACAATCGAAAACACAGCCATCAAAATTACACATATGACTATAACTCTCATTATATAAACATAATTAAGCTTACGCCCCCCGCTACCACCAGCCCTCATACTACCAGCTGGTAGGTAAAATAATTTTTCTGAACAATTTCATTCAAACAGCTGAGTTGACCTAGTCCCTTATGGGCACCTTGAGGGCCCAATAGCTCTAGTCAACCTTGATCCAGACTTTGAGCTACCATCCTGGACCCCTTAAAGAAGGCCATTTTTCTGGGGTGGGAGGTTAGCCTCTCTATGAGCCACATTCTCAAAAAGAATCTTAATAGTTTGGCTGACGACCAAGGCTTAGACCCTAATTTTCTAAGCACTCCTCATCACAAAATTAACCCTACAAAGGGAATAAGAAATACTCTGACTCTCTCATATTTCTCAAGAACTACTACAAACCCAAACCTCTCTATTTTCCTCCCTAATACCCCTCCTAAGATAATAGCCCCAATATACAGGCTAAGAAAAGGAGTTTGTATATTTAAGTGCTCATTAATCCGCAAACTTCTGCTATTAACGTAATTAGACCCAAGTATTACTCTAAATACAATCCGTGCCCTATAAAAAGAAGTGAAGATTAAACCTGTTAGCTCTAATAAATAGCACCCATAAGTTATTCTTCTGTCTATCATTCTTAGCTCAATTATTAGGTCTTTAGAGAAAAACCCTCTTATAAACGGGGCCCCTCTCAAGGACACAATTGCAACCGTTATTGCACCCATTCTTACCGGTAATCCTTGCCACAAGCTTCTTAACCCCCGGATATCTTGGATTCTTTGGTTTCTATGAATAACACCCCCTGCGCCTAGAAACAACAAAGCTTTAAATACCGCATGGGTTACTAAATGAAAAAAAGCTACAGACGGAAGAAGGATTGAAATCGAGAATATTATTAACCTTAACTGCCTCAAAGTCGAGAGTGCGATTACCTTTTTTAGGTCAAACGCAAACACAGCCCTTGACCCCGCTAATATTAGAGTAAATAGTCTTAAGACTATAAGTATTTGAGTCACAAAGGGATTAGCTCTGATAATATAAAAAGAGCGAAGAATCAAATAAACCCCAGCTGTCACCAATGTCGAAGAATGCACCAAAGAGGAGACCGGTGTGGGTGCCGCCATGGCAGCAGGTAGCCATGCGCAAAACGGCATTTGTGCGCTTTTAGTTATACCTGCAAGAACTACCACAAACCCTAAATTAACCCATGTCTGCACTGGGTGGTATATATAAATTAACCACCCCCCTTCTCTTAAAAAAATAGAAACTCTAAAAAGTACAAAAACATCCCCAATTCGATTAGTCAAAGCTGTCAACATAGCCGCAGATAACCTCTTATTGTTCTGGTAATAAGCCACTAATAGGAATGAGGTGAGCCCTAGCCCGTCTCAACCAATTAAAAGTATTACTAAATTAGGAACTAAGATTATAAACACTATAGACAGCACAAACAACCATACTAATCCCATAAACCGCTTGTAGTATGGCTCTCCAGCTATATACCACTTGCAGTAGGTTGCTACACTTCCTCTAATTACCAAAACCGTCCCAACAAAGACTATTCTTACGCTATCTAGTAGAACTCTGAAGCTAAATGAGAGACAATTACTCTCTCAAACAGTAACTTCCAATAAATAAGCTTTTCCAAAGGTCCTCCCTCTAAGAATAAATAAGTATCCAATCAGAATCAGTAAAAGTAACCCTAAGTTACTTTTTAATTGTATGATACTATTTTTACGAGCCATCTCTTAGTAACCTTGACATCAAATCGTCTCCGCATAGTCGCATCACCATAACCAGAAGGGCCAAGCAAATTCTGGCTTCGCAAACAGCTAAACATAGAATTAGTAAAATTAACCAAAACTGATTTATTAGAAACACATGGGTTACAAACAATAAGCCTAGTCTTATTATTTCAAGCCCTACAAATAAACACAAAAGGTGTTTGTTTATACGGAAGATTACAAAACAGCCTATACTTATTAAGAAAACTCCTAGGAATTTTATTCAAATCATAGCTTTAAAACACATAGTTTTCTACGACTTACAAGGCCGTCGCTTCAGCAAAGCTTTTAAAACTACCTACCTTCTATGATCCTCCGTATAGAGACACAATAAGACACAAAAAATATAACACTGAATACACGCGATTGCAACTTCAGCGGCTCCAAAAACACCTCCGCCCATTATTAACCCTTTAATACCCCCAACTCCTGTAAGCAGCCTTCTGCTATTTAACCAGCTAACTACTAACTCTCTCCTGCATATAGTTAGAATTACTTTACCAGCTCCCAGATTTAGTGTCAGACGTAAAACTAATGTTAAAGGGCGAAGTATGCCACTAATTAGCTCAACCACTACTATAAAAGGCACAAGGATTAACGGGCAACCTGTTGGAACGAGACTCATCAACCCCTGCTCAAATCTGCATAAAAGACTAGATAAAACTAAACAAGTTCAAATAGACAAAGCAAAGGAGAACCCGAACACAAACTGCCCTCTTACAGGGAAAAAGAATGGAAAGTTTCCAGACAGATTTAGTATCAGAATTATCATGAACAGACCCCTTATTACTAGAGGAAACCCAGATAGCTTTAGTCCCTTTCCGTTCAATCGAATCATCGAATAAGTAAAGGATAGCACCAAACTCCGAAAAGAGCTCGTACTTCTACCCTTAGTGTACACGTCTCTAAATAGCACGGTTATTGGCACTATAGAAGACAGCAACCATAACGGCATAGACAACCAAATTAAGTTATAGCTGTGAGCATCAAATCTAGAAAAAACATCTATTAACATGACTTTAAATTATTGATTACGCGATTTCTTATAAATATAAGTGATACACGTGTTATAAGGGTTAGTTCACACAAATGGCAATTGGCTATAAACATGCTTCCTTCCTGGATAAAGGTCTCGGGTACCTGCTCAGTCTATTTCACCACATAAACCCCCACTAAATACAACCCCTCGCTGGCTTACTAGAGCCTCTCATAGAAGGAACTTAAAATATATTAGAGACCCAAAAGACACAGCGGACCCATAAGAAGACACCCAATGTCAGTGAGCATAAATATCAGCGTAGTCTATATACCGTCGAGGCATTCCTCTTAGGCCTAAGAAATGCTGAGGAAAGAAGGTAGTATTTACCCCAAAAAATATTGCTATAAAATGGGCTTTCCTCCATTTCTTATTAAAGCATACTCCAACAAAATTTGGCAACCAATGGTTAAGACCACAGAACACCCCAAACACCGCCCCTATTCTTAGCACATAATGGAAATGAGCCACCACATAATATGTGTCGTGTAGAGACACATCCATAGAAGCCCTAGACAGTAAGACCCCTGTTAGCCCTCCCACGGTGAATAAAAACAGAAACCCAGTACTTCAGTAGGCGGCAGGCTTTATTTTGAATTTTCTTCCTGCTATAGTTGCCAGTCATCTGAATACTTTCACCCCTGTTGGAACAGCGATTACTATAGTTGCGGTAGAAAAATAGCCTCGAGTATCAACATTAAGACCTACGGTAAACATGTGGTGAGCCCACACCATACACCCTAACCCTCCAATTCCGATTATTGCGTATACTATCCCAATTAGACCAAAAACCGCTTCTTTTCCAGAGCAATGCATAATTACTTTTGATATCACACCAAAGGCAGGTAGAATAAGAATATACACTTCCGGATGCCCAAAAAATCAAAACAAATGTTGGAACAAAACGGGGTCCCCCCCTCCTGCGGGATCGAAAAAAGTTGTGTTAAAGTTTCGGTCAAACAAGATTATTGTGATGCCCCCTCCTAGAACCGGAATTGAAATAATTAAAAGAACTGCAGTAACTCTAATCCTTAAAACATAAAGCTCCGCTCGTTCTCCTTTCATTTCTAACACTGGCATATTTTTATTGGTCCTAGCAAAGTTAATAGCCCCCACTAGAGAGCTGAGCCCAGCTAGATGTAGTGACACAATAAGAACATCCATCCTAGGGCCCCTATGATAGGGGTACACAGATAAAGGGGGGTAAATAGTTCATCCAGCACCAACTCCTTTATCCGTTCTAAAGGACAGTATTAGTAAATATAGTGCATTAGGAGATAGTCAATAACTTAAGTTGTTTATTCGCGGGTAAATTATATCTTTACCTCCTACTAGCAGAGGAATCAACCAATTACCGAAAGCTCCAATTAAGATAGGTATCACAGCAAAAAAAATTATTATTAAGGCATGCGTTGTAACCACCACATTATAGAATCAATCTCTTTTTAAGAACACTGCTCCAGGATGCCCCAGTTGCATTCGGATCATTAACCTCAACCTTGCTCCAAACAACCCTCCTCAGACTCCGCTATACAGATAAAGGGTTCCAATATCTTTGTGATTTGTTGATCACAGCCATCGACGTCACCAGGACTCCACTTCTCCATAACCCCCTACTTCTTCCTTTTTTAGTATTTTTATCATTTTATTTATCCTTACTTAGAAGCCAATCATCTAGCCTTATTAGCCCTTAGAGCCGCACTAGATTTTAGCCTCTTAATATTTTTTTCCCTATACGCTATAGTAAGATATGCCTTTTCAAACCTTCTATTAGATCCTTGAGAACTTTCATTGGTCCCATACTTCCTTAAGAAGCACTCTCGACGTGAAAACCACAGGTACACACAATACACTTCCAACAGCAAAAGTAAGCCTCTTACAATCACCTCTCATCAAAATTCGTTTCGCATAAATGCCACTTCTAGTATTAACCTACTCATTCCAAAGACCCCTCACGATATTCGTGGTAGAGACCCCCAAACAAGATAAGAAGGAAACCCCTTGAGGACAAAATCCCTAACACTCTCTTACCGTAAAAGAACATGTAGGCAAAAGGTATTAACAGCACTACCTCTACATCAAACACGACGAACAAAACTGCTACTAGAAAGAATCGGATAGAAAAGGGCCTCCGAGCTCTTCCAATAGGCTCAAATCCACACTCATATGGACTGCACTTTTCTCGGTCTAGACCCCGCTTTTCCCTTAGTAGCATAAATAACCCCGTAAACAAAAAAGACACAATGCAGACAAACGCAACTCTTAACCCCATAACCATTCTTCTAGAAAACTTATGGAAGTGTCTTTAGCTCCCAAAGCCAATATTTTATTTTAAACTATATCTAGCTAAAAAAGGGTTGACACCACTAATAGCCCCACAACCTATCGTTCTTAAATTAAACTACTTTTTTATAAGGAAAAATGGTACAAGCCATTTATAACAAAGTTAGCAGCCCTATTATGTTAATTAACTTCCTCACTTAAGAATGAAAACCTAGGCTTAATAATTAGATGCAAACCAATCCTTTTTTTTAAAGTACCATTCTACAAAAAGGAGGTAACAACTACCTATAGTTATGTTTGAAACAAAATATTTTATTTTAAATTACCTTTTTATCATACTTTTGTGGTTTTACCCACTCTTTTTGAGCCGAAATCAAAACGCCCCTGGCCTAAAAGCAGTTTCTAAATAAATCTCACCAAGATCAATGCCCCCCCTGCTAGGTTAGCCCCGATCACTATCCTCCACATAATCTTGAATTCTGCTTTGTTTTTGTCTACTAACCTTTTTATTACTATCCTATAAAAAAAGTCAATGTAGAATTTTAGCCTGATTACTGAACCTATAATACAAGCCACGATTACAGCCCTTCCTCTCATTAGAAACACCAATACTTTCGCTAGAAAGCCAAGGAAAGGAGGCATCCCCATCAGTATCAGTAACCCTATACCCCTCGCGGCTCTACTAATCTGACCGCCCATTCTTGTTTTGTTTATTATTGAGCACCCATAAAAAAACAGCCCTACCGACAGCGAGTAAACTGCAAAATACCCTACAAAGACTACTCTTGACCATGTGAGCCCTAACAGCATTCATGATGTATGCACAAACGACGAGTACGCGCTTATTACTCGTACTGAATTCTGGTTAAGGCCCCCTACTGCCCCAATTCCAGCTATCAATACAATTACTACTCACAACCCCTTAGAGGGTATAATTATTGATAAAAAGACAAGGGGGGCGACTTTTTGCCAAGTTAATATTAACCCTCTTGCTAACCATCTGCTGTTCTTAATAATTGAAGGGACCCACGAATGTAGCGGGAAAACGCCAGATTTTAACACTGTACCCGCCCCCCTTATCACCAGCCCTCTCACTACGTGCTGCTCTATCAAGGTTACAAAACCCACTAGTATCAGAATTGACCCCGTTCTTTGTACCACAAAATATTTTACACAGGGCTCAGGACTATAGTGACCATCAGGGTTTATAATTACAAGAAATCCATACAGATTTAGCTCTAAACCGAGTCACACCCCTACTATCTCTTCTCTTCTAACCCTAAGAATTGTCCCGATCAATATTACCCCTAATCTCACTAATTTTATAGGTCTTACCACAAAGCTTACCATTTCAAGTAAAGGTTACTTATAACACTTGAAAATCATAGGTCTTCTGTCCTTAATTAGACTACTTTACTCAGACTAGTAAGCGCTTGGAATCGCTTTGGTACTTGATTTCAAATCAAAACTGTTTAACTAGTCTGTATGACTCCTATTTTTAACCTTTTAAATGGTCAGGAATCTTATATCAGGACGGAGCATGCTCTTCTTGAATGTACGCATACCACGAAGGCTTTGCGTCTGGGTACTTAAACGTATAGACGTCCCCGTCTCATATTTTGAACCACCACATGTATAACCATCCTCCAAACCACACATATACTAAACATCATAATGCTACCCATACCACATCTACGAAGTGTCAGTACCAAATGCAAGCCTCAAAACCAAAGTGCCGTTGACTGGAAAACTCCCCACGCCATAGTCGGACTAACCTCACCATTAGTCAAAGAGTCCCCACAACTACGTGCATTCCATGAAACCCAGTTAGTAAATAAAACACTCTTCCATACACCCTATCTGCAATAGTGTATGAGTTTCAGTAGTATTCTCGAAGTTGCACTAGGAAGAACACAGTCCCACATAAAATTGTTACCACTAGGCCAATAAATGGCCCAACATCATAATCCTTCAAACGCATTCTCTTATGGGCTTGAGTTACGAATAACCCCCTCCTAATTAAAAGACCTGTCTCGAACAGCCTTGTCGACGACGGGTTTGGCGTGCGGATCCCTGGAGGGGGTCATCGCATCCCTAGTTCACACGAGGGTCTTAAGGCATTATGGAAGAAAGTCCAAAAAAAAGAAAAGAAGAACATTACTTCAGACAGAATAAAAAGGGCAACTCCATCACGAAATCTCTTGATTACGAAGCGAGTATGAAACCCAATATCTCCCTCACGAATTAAGTCTCGCCATCATCTAAAAGTTCTCAATAGTATACACCCCAACCTCATTCCTATTAATAGAAATCTGGGAGTTCGATGCAGTCACAAAATTAACCCTACCGCTATTCCGTTTGCCGAGATAGCCACAAAAAAGGGCCACGGACTTGGACCTGGTACATAGTAACGAGAATAAGGATTACGATTCATTGTTTAGGGTATATAAACATAAACATAAAGTTCAGCGGTATCCAATGAGCCGCCAGAACAAAAACATCACAAACTCTTCTCAAGTTTAAGGACTCCCTGTGTGACACCCCCTTCCCGTGACAACAACTTCCATATAGGTATAGTCTAAAACATGCCCTAATAAAGCTTATCAGACCCAGGATAAGCAGGAACACTCCACTTATTCACCCTCCCACGCCGAAAACGAGGATTTCCCCAAATAAGTTTAGACTAGGAGGGGCTGCTATGTTGCTTGATCTTAACAGGAAACACATTAAGACTAGACTTGGGCAGACTAACAAGCCCCCTTTATTTATTACTAGCAGACGCGAGTGCCTCATCTTATAGATAGCATTCACATACCTGAACAAACCTGATGAACACAACCCATGCCCGATCATAATAATAATGGCCCCCACTACCCCTAATACCGTGTTGCTAAGCACTCCTAATAGCACAAGCCTCATATGCGCTACAGAGGAATATGCTACCAAACATTTTAGGTCCACTTGCCGTACACACGCTAATCCTGCGTAGACACCTCCTGCCAAGTTCACCACTAGTAGCAGCACAAAAAAAACGCTTCTAAGCCTTATTTGTATAACTATTATAAATCGAAGCAGCCCGTACCCTCCTAATTTTAGTACCACCCCGGCCAATAGCATCGAACCGGCTACTGGGGCCTCTACGTGAGCCTTAGGTAGTCACAGGTGAAATGGATATATTGGTAGCTTGATAAGAAACCCTAGAATGTATAGCCATCACAATCTCATTCCCCTTTTTTTTACTAGCCTTACCACAGAACTTATCCTCCTCCTCAACCCTCTAATATAGAGTTCTCTTACCCCCCATAAGAAAAAAAGAGATCCGAACACCGTATAGATTACTATATACCCCCCTGCCTGTAAACGCTCTGGCTGATAGCCTCAGCCTACAATTAATAACAACAGAGGGGCTAGCACACTTTCAAAAAAAAAAAAAAAAAGAAAGAACCTCCTCACCCTGAATCTTATCACTAAAATTAGGCTGATTCTGATAATTATTAAATTAAATCTTGCTTTCCGGTGGATCTTAACCCTCCTTAGGTAGGAAAGAATTGCTACAAATAGAGTTAGTGTAACCATTAACCCTATTACAAAGTCTGTGGTGTACAACCCGTTCAACTCTACCCCCCCTATCGCGACTCTTGTGGCGCCCATACTTAGAATAGTTAGAACGCTTAACCCAATGACACTCATATTTAGGTTTTTTATAATAATCAATGCAATAAGTCTAATTGCCAACCTTTTAACCATAAGTAAGACAGACTTTATCTGACACATTCAGTGTAAATGAATTATACTAGTTTATATTATCTTACATACACCCTAACTAGAACTACTACACACACACTAGCCATAAGTATGACACATAGAAGAACAGTCCAACACAAACTCATTAACTTATCATAACGTAAACGAGGTAAAGAAGCACGAATAACCACAAAGAAGACCGCAAAAGCCATCATAAAGACCCCGATCAACGCTTCATTTCCCCCGAAAAATATCGCCGCCCTTATAACCCTTCTGAGAAGAATACTAGAGTACTCCGCAATAAATATAACTGCAAACCCCCCTCCGCTGTACTCCACGTTGTATCCTGACACTAATTCCGACTCTCCTTCCACAAAATCAAATGGCGCCCGATTAGTTTCAGCTAGCATACACAGCATTCAGACAACTATAACTACGCACAAAGGAAAAAAGAAAAAAAAGGACCTTTGTTGGAACACCCTAATTTCTTGAAACATAAACACACCCGAGCACAGCACCACACAAAAGAAGATAAATCCTATAGGGATCTCATAAGAAATTCTTTGCGCCATCGCACGAACTGCACCTAGCAAAGAGTATTTAGAGTTAGAAGCCCATCCGGATATTATTACCCCGTAAACCCTGACTCTAGTAATAACTATAAACAGAATCACCCCGAAAACATAAAACACTTCAGCCGACTTATACGGGTATAAAAGCCATCCAAGTAAACTGATAGTTAATATTAGTGCAGGAGCCAAAATGAAGGGCCCTACGTTAGCACGTGTAGGCACAATAAACTCTTTACATAACAACTTACCTGCGTCACTAAAAGGCTGCAAGATCCCTATATAACTCACCTTGGATGGACCCTTTCGGATTATAATGATAGCCAAAATTTTACGTTCCAACAAAGTATAGAAGCCCACAGCGAGAAGCACCCCTACAAAAGGGATAACACCAACAACCACGCCTACTCAGTCCACCAGTGCAGCCTTAGTCGACCCCAAGGGAGTAAAAGAGTCCGCTGACACTTGACAAAGGCTTAATAGGATAGAGGCTCCAAAGAAAACAGCTACTCTCCTTAGAGTCTTAAATAGACACTCGACACTAACCATAATGAGACTGGGCTTAGCTTTGTAATTCACACACAAACAAGAGTATATCTTATAAGACGAGCTTAAATCGTATGCATTAGGTCTGCCAGCTTGTGCCATGAAAGCAAGTATATATACTTATGAATTGATCCTAAATCAAACGCATTAGCTCTGCCAGCTCTCACAAAGATAAGAGCCACTACTCACGGCGCCTTAGGGGCATGAGCCCTATATCCTAATATTAGACCACCTTATCACTAAAAGCTACTTGCCCATTGTACAAGTTCATTAAATTAAAAGTTTAACGCTTCTTAAAAGCTTTAGCTTATTTTTTATTTTAGTTAAGAGCTTCCAACCATATGACAAAATATTTCTCAGGAATAAACTCAATCACAATCGGTATAAATCTATGGTTAACCCCGCAAATTTCAGAACACTGCCCGTAAATAATTCTACACTGGGAAGCTTTTATAGGAAGCCGATTAATTCGACCTGGGATGGCATCTACTTTAATTAGTAACTTAGGGAGTGCAAACGAATGGAGCACATCAGACCTTCTTACAAAAGCAGTTATTTGCACATCTGCTGGAGCCACCATCCGGTTATCAACATCCAACAAACGATACCCTCCTTTTCTAAATGTCTCCTGCTGGTCTTCTATGTAAGAATCAATTGTATAACACGAAATTCTTTCAGCGCTTTCTCTAGAGCTTGGAGTGTCTAAATTGCGACAAAATTCGTAAGATCAGTACCATTGTTTCCCAATCGCCTTAAAATTTCACCGGGGCCGTTTTACTTCTTCTATATAATATAGGTTAATTATAGAAGGAAACCACAACCCTACTAACATCAACATTGGCACAATAGTCCATCAAAATTCTAATCGTTGACGGTTCAAGAAATGGCGATAAGAAAATTTAGTAAGAAGGATTACGCATCCTATATATATAACAAAGACCAACACAGCCACTGCTACTATCATCACAAAACCATGGTACCGGAACAGGTCTTTCCCTAGTTCCCCATGGACAATATCACCAAAATATCGACTCCCGTAAAAAGACATATTTATATTTTTCTACACTTATTAGCCCACTCACGTGCGCTACTTTCGCGATTTACTAATTTTAATAACTTGAAATAAGCTAAAAACTTAAACCATTTCAGGTCTACAGGACGACTCCTACAGAATTTAGGGTATTCAAGCAGCTTGTCCCACACCCACAAAGAAAGAGGGTTTAATAACAACCTAGAGAAATAAATGACTGAAAGACACTGCCCCAAAATGATATAAGGCTCCCGCACTGGGCGAGCACCAATCCATGTTAACCTAATAAACCTACCAACCAACACTCAAAACACTACTTGATTAAACGGGTAAAAACATAAACTTCGATACTTACCTCTGTGAAGACTAGGAATTAGGTATAATACTACAATCGACAAAAACATAACATATACCCCCCCCGCTTTATGAGGAATTGAACGAAGGATTGCATAAGCAAACATAAAATACCACTCAGGCTGAACATGGATTGGCGTTTTTATAGGATTAGCAGGCCAATAGTTTAAATGATTCCCTAACAGCTCAGGATCCACACACACTAAATATATAAAAAAGAACCTAAAGCAAACATAACCAAAAAGATCTTTAATAGTATAGAAGGGGTGGAAGGGCACACACATAGTACCTCTTTCAATACCCAAAGGGTTATTACTCCCTTTCTCATGTAAAAAAAACAGGTGTAAAAAAACAACCGCCACTATCACAAACGGTAAGAGAAAGTGTAAAGTATAAAACCGCTTTAGAGTTGCATTACACACGGTCCAACCCCCTCATACATAGCGGAGCATACTCTCTCCTACTACGGGGATCACTCTAAGTATATTAGTAATAACAGTAGCCCCCCAATATGACATTTGCCCCCAAGGCAAAGTGTAACCGAGGAAAGCCTCCGCCATAGTTAACAAAAACAAATGCACCCCAAAATACCACACTGTCTTATCTAAATAAGACCCATAATACAGCCCACGAGCAATGTGCGCATAAATACAGATAAAAAACATAGAGGACCCATTTGCATGAATATTACGCAACATTCATCCTTTTTCCACATTACGCATAATATGTACTACAGAATCGAATGCCATGTCTTCATGAGCAGTATAATGAGTTGACAATAAAAGACCCCTTAGAAGTTGGATAATTAGGCACAAGCCTAGTATAGAGCCAAACCTTCACCAAGCGTTTAAGTTTACAGGACAAGGCAAATCATAGAACCTGTCATTCATAATCTTCACCAACTTATTAGTACTTCGTCACGGACCAACCCTCTTAGGCGTGTTAATATTATTCACAGTATTGTTACCAACCATCTCATAAGAAAGGCCTACACCTTGTTTATGAGTTTACAGCTCACCACCTCTTCCTCGGCCACCTCATGAATTTTTGTTATATATACAGGCACAAACCCCCCGCACACCGCATTTTTTTATGAGTACACATAAGCTTGGACCCCCCTTTTTACACCTCTGAAGACACCCAAAGTGTTAAGTGTCCAACTTTGTTTTTGCTCCATTTTTACTTTATTTTTAATTAGACTTAAAGCGACCAACAACTTACGCTTCAAAAATTTTTTTATTTTTAAGATACACGCCTCGTTTTCGAACCGAAAACCACATGAGCAACCAGAGCTGGGGTAAATGAGGAAATAAACGTCTCAAATCCCCATTATCCTACAGCTTACAATTAGCTATAGAGCCCAAGTAACTTAGAATTTAAGGGTCAAATTCACCACTTTCTCTGCCAATAATTAGGTTGAATCTCATGTGGTCCTGAAGAATGCTTACTCCCCGCAAAGGCTTTGTAGCCTTTCAAGCATACACTAAAACCAAGTTAATTAGGTGTAAGGAGACCCGTATTGACCAGTTTTTAAATAGACCATAACAGCCTAACAATAAACGAATTAACTGTAATTTTGCTTATCTTATGGATTATTTTAATAAATTATAACTATTAATACACCAATAAACTTTAACTATGAGCATTAATAACTACTGACCCCGTCTTTACTAACATCAGGAACACTGTCTTCTTCACTTACAACCACATTTCTCTGCTCGACTGGCTGACAGACATTAGCTGGGACTTCAGGCTCCACAACAGCTATTTGTTCTTCTAAAGGAACATAGCCACCCTCAGCATGGGGGCCCCCTTCCTCCTGATTATCAGGAACAACTTCAGCGACACCATTCACAACAGCATCTCCAACAGCTGAAATAGTTTCAGGTAATGGGAGCACCCTAACAGTGTCACCCCCTCCGCCCTGACATAAGTCCCCTCCTCCAACGTCTATTCTAAACACTCAGTTTTTATATGAAAAAAAACCATCTCACACACCCCTTAACAGTAAGCCTTTTTTTGCAGCAAACCCCTGCCTAAGCCACTCTCATACAGCCTCTCTAGTGCCCAACACATTCAACAATCTATCACTAAGCAACACACTCATTTACATAAAAAGAACCCTTTTTATAAGTTAATCAGCCTATTATACAATATTATTTATGTCATTACAGATCCGTCACAAAGTATTGCTTTAGCTAAAAACTCGCTCGCTTAAAAGAGACCTTAAAGCTATGCATAAGCTTTTGGGTTAACAAACCCAAAAACTTCAATTAAAATAAAGCTTCGCAGGGTCTTGTTGCTCTTCTTTTACACACAGGCCTCTTCGCTTTACCCTTATGCAAGAAGTACTAAAATTTATTTGCCCCACTTTACTTCAAGTAAGCTTTTTATGAGGCAATCGTGTGCATTTCTTTAGAAAGATAAATTCTAAAAAACCTCAGTGAGATGAGCCTAAAACTAATTAACTCCTCTTAAATTGTTTATAAAGAAAAGCTTTAACTTTTTCTTTAGGAATCAAAGTCCTACGTACTATAATACTTCTTTATAACACCTCAGAGCAATAAACTACTTTTGAGCTTAGCTTCATCAAAGCAACTGGGCCATCCCCCCACGTACAACTAAGCTAGGAAGAATTTGTAGCTCTCAGTTATATTAACATTAGCAACTAAACACAACTTAAGAGACAGGCTATCTGGCTTGAGAATAAGAATCTTATACCCTAAGCAAATTACTGGGATTTTCAATTAACAGCTCAACATTCTAGCTTAATTTATTCACCCAGCGTACACTAATTTCATTAAAATTTTTGCCCAGAAGGCAAATATAGTAATTATTGCTATGTAACCATCCTATAACCAGCACATTTAACAGCCTAACGCCACGTTTATTTACATAAAAAGGCCCTATACAATATTGTCTATAGCACTCAGATCTGTGACAGAACATTGCTTTGCTTAAAAACCTTTTATACGAAACTAACTCACTTAAAAGGGACCTCAGGACCAGACATAAACTTCATCACTTGTAGTCTTTGTAAGTTTATAACCCACCTAACCCCCTTTTAGGCGTGTTAATATTACATACTATTGTTAACACTTACTTTTTAAGACGCTCACAACCTTGTTTACAAGCTCACGCTTCTACGTTTCACAATTTTATTTAGCTTCATTTTGTTGCTGCACACCACATTTTTGTCACCTCTATTTAACCTGCTTTCCTATTTCCTCCCCTCCAGATCAGCCCCCCCAGGCATTAGTGTGTCATTTTGATTTTATTTTATTTTTGATTTACTTTTTTGCTTAGACTTTAAGTGACCCATGAATTACGCTTTGGGAACTTTCATATGACTTGATTTCTATTTATTTTTTGATTTTAAGATACAGATAGTCTAGTTTTCAAACCCCAAAAAATCACATGAGCAACCAAAATTAGGGCAAACGAAAAAAATTAACACCTTAGATCCATTTCTCCTGCAGTTTACAATTAACCACAGGAAGCAAATAGCTTTAGAATTTAGGTTTAAGTTTGTTTTTTTCTACCACTAATTAGGTTAAGTCTCACATGACTCTGAAAAATGCTTACTCACTGTAAAGGGTTCAAAACCTTATCTACAACAGGTTGTAAAGCATAATCTAAAACAAGTTTGGACAGGTATGGGCATTCGCAACTAGATTTTCAATAAAATACACAATGTCAAGTAAAATTAAGTTTTACTTTGACTTATAAGTTATCTTAACTAAGGGCTTTTTACATGCATCAGCAACAGGGTTTCCGTGTAAAAGGACAGGAGAACAGGCCTTGCGGTCACTGTACCGGCCGGTAACAGGAAATGCGGTACACTATAAAACCTCATTCTTAAGGGTTTCCACAGTGTTTGGTTTTTTTTTGTCTGTTACTAGCACAAATCCATTACACACCGCCTTTTTAGAACCCTTGTTTTATTCTTTAGGTGGGTGATTGCTGCTTTTTGGCTGCATTAATAGACTGTTTTATTTTTTACCTAATTTGCAACCCGTTTTAACCCTATTTTTTAATAAAATAGCAATACTAATTTTAACAAGAACCAACGACACGCCCTACCGCCACTAATTGGCCTTCAGCTTCATAAAAGGCAACCCTTTTTATAAACTAATCAGTTTATTGCGTAGCATTATTTAAGCAATGACAGAGCCAGGGCAAAGCGTTGCTTTAGCGAAAAAGTCCTTTCGTACAAAATTAGCTCATTTTTAAAAGAGGATAGAAACTGAACTAGCTCACGCCGTTCTGAACTCAGCTCATGTTAGATTTTAAAGGGCGAACAGACCCACCATTAGAAGCTTCTACGCCTCTAGGATATCTAAAGCCAACATCGAGGTCGCAATCTTCCCCTCCAATACCATCTTTCGGGAGAAATTGCGCTGTTATCCCTAGAGTAGCTAGCCACACATATAAAGTTAGGAAATACGAGTTAGATTTATATAATAGTGAAAGACTTATTTTCACTGATCTCCCATCAAAATCGTATAAGAGCCAAAAACTCCAATTAAGATAAAGCTTCATAGGGTCTTGTCGTCCTTCTTTTACATAAAGGCCTCTTCACCTTAAAGTTAGTTTAAATTAAATTTTCAGACACAGCACCTTCTTCGTTAACCCTTTCATACCATCCTTCAATTGAAAGGCAAATTATCGCGCTACCTTAGGACGCTCACGTTAACGCCGCCGTTTACAACAAACATTACTCTAGTTGCACTGGGCAGGGACTACCTTTTACTTACATCAAAAGGAAATGTTTTTGTTAAACAGTCGAGAAGTTTAGTTTGCCGAATTCGTTTAAAAACTTTTATTTAGCCTTTAGTTTTTTAAGGTAAAACAAAATAGTAATACCAAATAAATAATATTTTTACTCGTTTTTATCATAGTCACTGGTCCTACAACCATAGGCTTATTTTAAAGTAAATGAATAACCCAATTAATCTTTTTTCCCCATCTGGTTTTAGTTAAAATACACTAATATCTAATAGCCAGTTTAAAGCCTATAGAAACCCAATTTTTTTTTAACATCAATTTTAGTATTTTTCAGCTTAACCCAAAAAATTTTACCCCTTAAATAGTTAAGGAAAATGCTTACACATCTTTTTAAGCCAACCAGATATCTAAAAGCGCGAATAGTATCTAGCCGCTATTCTTTAGTTTAATTAAATCTCTGCCACGATTTCTTAACTCAAAAAAATAACTCTCTTTTATTCGGGAAAATTAAATTCTTAAACTTGTCTTGAAAAACCCTTATGCAAAAGGTACTAAAATTTATTTATACTATTTTAATTCAAGTGCACTTTTCACAAAACAATTATGCACGTCTCTTTAAAAAAGATAAATTATAAAAAGCCTCAGTAAGAGGAATCTAGAACTGACAATTCTAAGTTATATATTAACTACTTTTAACTTATTTATGAAGAAGAAGATTAACTTTTTCTTTAGGAATCAAAGCCCTACTTACTACAATTTTTCTTTATAACGCTTCGAAGTTCTAAGTGCCAAAAAACTACTTTTGAACTTTGCTTCATCAAAGCAACTGGATCATCCCCCACGTGGCACTAAGCTTAGGCCTAACTAGACTATGGAGAATTTGCAGTTCTCAGTTATATTAACATTAACTACTAAGCACAACTTAAGAGAAATACTATCTGACTTAAGAATGAAAATCTTATGTTTTCCCTAAACTACTTAAGCAAGCCAAAGCAAATTACTGCGATTTTGAATTAACAGCTCAACGTTTTAGCTTAAACTATTTGGCCAGCATACACTAATTTCATTAGAACTTTTGCTTGGAAGGCAAATATAATATTATTTACTATATATGCATATTATAGCCTAGCAGCAACTTCCGTTACTGCTACCTTGTTACGACTTTTCACAGGTTTCCCCGCGAGCGACGGGCGATTAGTACTCATCTGATTGTATTCAGGGTAATTTTATTTTTAACCCTTACTTACAAGTCCTTCTTCAAAGGCAAGTTTTCTTATCTTATTTGTCTACTTAGTTGAGCTACCTTTTAGTAGCTCAATCTTTGAATTATTGCTTAAGTTACATCTGTATCCCAGATTAACCTTGTCATAAGCTGCATGTCAATCTGAATTATTTTTGAAGTTGTGCCATGGGCATATAGCCAATTCTAGTAGCTGCACCTAACTAAAAGTAACTTACCTTACCGAACTCAGCAAGTAAAATAAGAGTTAGCTTCAGTAATAACCAAAAATTTTACCCGGACACTCACCATATTAGAGTAAACAACCATACACACGCACTAATAAGACAAGGCTCAAATGTAGGTGGGTTATCCTTTAACACCCAGGATCCCCTGTTTTCTATCTCAGACACCGCCTATTTATTTCTCTTTGACAACCAAATGTTTAGTTAAGAGGAACTTTTGTTTTAAACTATGGATAACAGGGTATCTAATCCTGGTTTCACTTCATAGATTCGTTAGAAGCTCACTAAAACTTTAGGAATATAACCACAAAAAACCGTTAACATTACACTGCACCTATAGTTTTTTTATAGTTTTATAACACAACATTGACTCTAACCAATCCGCTTAAATTTATATTCGAACTGAATCTAACCGCGGCTGCTGGCATTCATCAATTGACCCCGAATTTGTCAAAAAGCTGGGTTAAAGTTTCCTTTATTAACCAATTTTCCCCACTGATGTTGAACTTGCACTTAATTTGTTCAAGCCCGCATTTAGAATCATGAGAAGCATTTTGCCCATAAATTTAGGGCCATAATCAAACCCTCCTACAGATTTGACACAAGGTACTAAAGTATCCATCTTCCTCATTTTCAATGAGACGCTTTAATTAAGCTACTGTATCTTCTATTTTAGGTTTATTTTACTCTTCGTAAAGGCACCATGGTTTTTATGCACAAATACGACACCACTAATATTACAAACAGTAACACACCAGCTATTAGGATATATAACCTTAACCCGCTTCTTTCAGCCATGAAACTTAGAAACAAAGACCCGCTAATTTCTCTGTACTCGTAATTCATAAGACCCATAAGGACCGCTCTGGCACAACACCTTCTGACGAGAACCATAAACTCTAG
>NW_026963618.1:0-25732 GCF_036588685.1 Mytilus trossulus | reverse complement strand
AGCAAGTGGTTTAAATAGAAGCCTGTTGAGACTAAAATTGCATTCAAGTTTTTCATTAAAAATGCAAAAATCTTTGTATCAGACCATACTGTCTGTAAGAAAAGTTAATTGCAAGAGCCTTTTTGTGCTCAGATTTCTTGTTTCATGTCACATGAGTATAGAAATGATAAAAAAGACACAATTTTTTATTTCTTACAGCCTCAATATGCATTTTTTAATGTAAATATGTGGCACGGCCTAAATTGACCCTTATTTTTTTCCAGTCTTACTTGGCTTAAGACCCTTTTAGACTAGTTTGATATGTTATTTGTGACTTTTCTTTCCATTTAAAGTACATTCAATACATATGTAAGGATTATTTATAACCAAAAAGCTTCACAAACTTAAAATTGCTGGAAAATATTACATCTTCATGTAAGGCCCCCTTTCATTGAAAAACCTCAATTTTTAGGCCCAGGCTGATATAAATTTGACTTTTGAATAATTATGCTAAGTCTGATAAATCAAATGAGTACTCTATTGCTTTTAGTACATAATAAATGATATATAATGGCATTTAAAAAGTATTTTTTTGCAATATTTTAATTTTCAAAGCCTAAAATGTTGATAGTTGAAATTATTTAATTTCAACGTCAAAATTTAGCACGCAAAGATGAGTATAGAATTTAACATATTGCCTATAATATATATCCTATTGTTATGAAACTTTGCAAGCAGTGTTATAATTTATCAAGCTTTGGTCATACCAAGTTTTTTTAAGATTTGTCAACTCTTTCTATCCTATTAGGTCCGAGACCACAATTGTCGTCCCTTGATTTTCGTTGTTCACGAATATAGTCCCTAGTGTTAACAGTGGGTTACTTGCCAATAATTTTTATATCCCTTCCAAATTTATTTCTCCATGTTTAATGCCTGAAATTGTAAGTAGGGAGGTGAAATAACACTGTAAAAAAATTTGGGTCCAGAATTTTACAGGAAAGTAGTGATTTGGTCCAGCTGAAAAAAGGTTAAAAATTAGCACTTCGGAAGCTGTCAAAAGATTTCAAGACACCCTAAACACAAAATTGTCCATATTTTGAGTTAGAGGCGATGAAGTTTTCTATAATTTTGATATAATTTGTCCCAAAAGTAGTACAACACACTGTAAAAATTTCATTGAGAAAGCGCAGGTGGGATATTTTTAATTTTCCTTTATGTTCTAAAAGAAATGCACTACGAATTAATTGTGTTCTCGGACCTAAGAGGTGAAGTCTGTAAATATAGAATCTGTACTTTGGCAACTTCCCTAAATGATTTGGTGGTGTCAATTTGTCAAATAGCATGGAACTAAAGGATTAAAACTTTTATTTTATAGAATTTCTGCAAAAAGGACCAATTTTGGCATTTTATGGTCAAAATAGGCATTTTAAGGCTTTTTCAATATTGATGCATACATGGCATCCTGACTTTCTATCTGACAGGTTTTCATGTGTCAATACTTGTGTTTCAATGCCTTTGTCTAGTTCTTTTACTTTTTTATGAACTCAGAATCTAGAGAAAAGAAGATTATCTCAGACAATATGTACAAAATGTGTTGTATAAATGACCCTTGTCTAACGCCCTGCTTGGATGAAGTCAAAAGTGGGGTTCTTGGTACATAAAATTTGAATTCCACAATAAAGACCTCACTAAATTTGTATCAAAAGCACTTTACAATGTCTATTGTACCTGTTCCATCTCACATAATATCTTTCTTTTCTGCTGTAGGATAGCAAGTGGTTTAAATAGAAGCCTGTTGAGACTAAAATTGCATTCAAGTTTTTCATTAAAAATGCAAAAATCTTTGTATCAGACCATACTGTCTGTAAGAAAAGTTAATTGCAAGAGCCTTTTTGTGCTCAGATTTCTTGTTTCATGTCACATGAGTATAGAAATGATAAAAAAGACACAATTTTTTATTTCTTACAGCCTCAATATGCATTTTTTAATGTAAATATGTGGCACGGCCTAAATTGACCCTTATTTTTTTCCAGTCTTACTTGGCTTAAGACCCTTTTAGACTAGTTTGATATGTTATTTGTGACTTTTCTTTCCATTTAAAGTACATTCAATACATATGTAAGGATTATTTATAACCAAAAAGCTTCACAAACTTAAAATTGCTGGAAAATATTACATCTTCATGTAAGGCCCCCTTTCATTGAAAAACCTCAATTTTTAGGCCCAGGCTGATATAAATTTGACTTTTGAATAATTATGCTAAGTCTGATAAATCAAATGAGTACTCTATTGCTTTTAGTACATAATAAATGATATATAATGGCATTTAAAAAGTATTTTTTTGCAATATTTTAATTTTCAAAGCCTAAAATGTTGATAGTTGAAATTATTTAATTTCAACGTCAAAATTTAGCACGCAAAGATGAGTATAGAATTTAACATATTGCCTATAATATATATCCTATTGTTATGAAACTTTGCAAGCAGTGTTATAATTTATCAAGCTTTGGTCATACCAAGTTTTTTTAAGATTTGTCAACTCTTTCTATCCTATTAGGTCCGAGACCACAATTGTCGTCCCTTGATTTTCGTTGTTCACGAATATAGTCCCTAGTGTTAACAGTGGGTTACTTGCCAATAATTTTTATATCCCTTCCAAATTTATTTCTCCATGTTTAATGCCTGAAATTGTAAGTAGGGAGGTGAAATAACACTGTAAAAAAATTTGGGTCCAGAATTTTACAGGAAAGTAGTGATTTGGTCCAGCTGAAAAAAGGTTAAAAATTAGCACTTCGGAAGCTGTCAAAAGATTTCAAGACACCCTAAACACAAAATTGTCCATATTTTGAGTTAGAGGCGATGAAGTTTTCTATAATTTTGATATAATTTGTCCCAAAAGTAGTACAACACACTGTAAAAATTTCATTGAGAAAGCGCAGGTGGGATATTTTTAATTTTCCTTTATGTTCTAAAAGAAATGCACTACGAATTAATTGTGTTCTCGGACCTAAGAGGTGAAGTCTGTAAATATAGAATCTGTACTTTGGCAACTTCCCTAAATGATTTGGTGGTGTCAATTTGTCAAATAGCATGGAACTAAAGGATTAAAACTTTTATTTTATAGAATTTCTGCAAAAAGGACCAATTTTGGCATTTTATGGTCAAAATAGGCATTTTAAGGCTTTTTCAATATTGATGCATACATGGCATCCTGACTTTCTATCTGACAGGTTTTCATGTGTCAATACTTGTGTTTCAATGCCTTTGTCTAGTTCTTTTACTTTTTTATGAACTCAGAATCTAGAGAAAAGAAGATTATCTCAGACAATATGTACAAAATGTGTTGTATAAATGACCCTTGTCTAACGCCCTGCTTGGATGAAGTCAAAAGTGGGGTTCTTGGTACATAAAATTTGAATTCCACAATAAAGACCTCACTAAATTTGTATCAAAAGCACTTTACAATGTCTATTGTACCTGTTCCATCTCACATAATATCTTTCTTTTCTGCTGTAGGATAGCAAGTGGTTTAAATAGAAGCCTGTTGAGACTAAAATTGCATTCAAGTTTTTCATTAAAAATGCAAAATCTTTGTATCAGACCATACTGTCTGTAAGAAAAGTTAATTGCAAGAGCCTTTTTGTGCTCAGATTTCTTGTTTCATGTCACATGAGTATAGAAATGATAAAAAAGACACAATTTTTTATTTCTTACAGCCTCAATATGCATTTTTTAATGTAAATATGTGGCACGGCCTAAATTGACCCTTATTTTTTTCCAGTCTTACTTGGCTTAAGACCCTTTTAGACTAGTTTGATATGTTATTTGTGACTTTTCTTTCCATTTAAAGTACATTCAATACATATGTAAGGATTATTTATAACCAAAAAGCTTCACAAACTTAAAATTGCTGGAAAATATTACATCTTCATGTAAGGCCCCCTTTCATTGAAAAACCTCAATTTTTAGGCCCAGGCTGATATAAATTTGACTTTTGAATAATTATGCTAAGTCTGATAAATCAAATGAGTACTCTATTGCTTTTAGTACATAATAAATGATATATAATGGCATTTAAAAAGTATTTTTTTGCAATATTTTAATTTTCAAAGCCTAAAATGTTGATAGTTGAAATTATTTAATTTCAACGTCAAAATTTAGCACGCAAAGATGAGTATAGAATTTAACATATTGCCTATAATATATATCCTATTGTTATGAAACTTTGCAAGCAGTGTTATAATTTATCAAGCTTTGGTCATACCAAGTTTTTTTAAGATTTGTCAACTCTTTCTATCCTATTAGGTCCGAGACCACAATTGTCGTCCCTTGATTTTCGTTGTTCACGAATATAGTCCCTAGTGTTAACAGTGGGTTACTTGCCAATAATTTTTATATCCCTTCCAAATTTATTTCTCCATGTTTAATGCCTGAAATTGTAAGTAGGGAGGTGAAATAACACTGTAAAAAAATTTGGGTCCAGAATTTTACAGGAAAGTAGTGATTTGGTCCAGCTGAAAAAAGGTTAAAAATTAGCACTTCGGAAGCTGTCAAAAGATTTCAAGACACCCTAAACACAAAATTGTCCATATTTTGAGTTAGAGGCGATGAAGTTTTCTATAATTTTGATATAATTTGTCCCAAAAGTAGTACAACACACTGTAAAAATTTCATTGAGAAAGCGCAGGTGGGATATTTTTAATTTTCCTTTATGTTCTAAAAGAAATGCACTACGAATTAATTGTGTTCTCGGACCTAAGAGGTGAAGTCTGTAAATATAGAATCTGTACTTTGGCAACTTCCCTAAATGATTTGGTGGTGTCAATTTGTCAAATAGCATGGAACTAAAGGATTAAAACTTTTATTTTATAGAATTTCTGCAAAAAGGACCAATTTTGGCATTTTATGGTCAAAATAGGCATTTTAAGGCTTTTTCAATATTGATGCATACATGGCATCCTGACTTTCTATCTGACAGGTTTTCATGTGTCAATACTTGTGTTTCAATGCCTTTGTCTAGTTCTTTTACTTTTTTATGAACTCAGAATCTAGAGAAAAGAAGATTATCTCAGACAATATGTACAAAATGTGTTGTATAAATGACCCTTGTCTAACGCCCTGCTTGGATGAAGTCAAAAGTGGGGTTCTTGGTACATAAAATTTGAATTCCACAATAAAGACCTCACTAAATTTGTATCAAAAGCACTTTACAATGTCTATTGTACCTGTTCCATCTCACATAATATCTTTCTTTTCTGCTGTAGGATAGCAAGTGGTTTAAATAGAAGCCTGTTGAGACTAAAATTGCATTCAAGTTTTTCATTAAAAATGCAAAAATCTTTGTATCAGACCATACTGTCTGTAAGAAAAGTTAATTGCAAGAGCCTTTTTGTGCTCAGATTTCTTGTTTCATGTCACATGAGTATAGAAATGATAAAAAAGACACAATTTTTTATTTCTTACAGCCTCAATATGCATTTTTTAATGTAAATATGTGGCACGGCCTAAATTGACCCTTATTTTTTTCCAGTCTTACTTGGCTTAAGACCCTTTTAGACTAGTTTGATATGTTATTTGTGACTTTTCTTTCCATTTAAAGTACATTCAATACATATGTAAGGATTATTTATAACCAAAAAGCTTCACAAACTTAAAATTGCTGGAAAATATTACATCTTCATGTAAGGCCCCCTTTCATTGAAAAACCTCAATTTTTAGGCCCAGGCTGATATAAATTTGACTTTTGAATAATTATGCTAAGTCTGATAAATCAAATGAGTACTCTATTGCTTTTAGTACATAATAAATGATATATAATGGCATTTAAAAAGTATTTTTTTGCAATATTTTAATTTTCAAAGCCTAAAATGTTGATAGTTGAAATTATTTAATTTCAACGTCAAAATTTAGCACGCAAAGATGAGTATAGAATTTAACATATTGCCTATAATATATATCCTATTGTTATGAAACTTTGCAAGCAGTGTTATAATTTATCAAGCTTTGGTCATACCAAGTT
Source organism: Mytilus trossulus (assembly GCF_036588685.1). Taxonomy (NCBI): domain Eukaryota; kingdom Metazoa; phylum Mollusca; class Bivalvia; order Mytilida; family Mytilidae; genus Mytilus; species Mytilus trossulus. The sequence continues at coordinate 19,734 of NW_026963618.1, read as the reverse complement.
TTTTTAAGATTTGTCAACTCTTTCTATCCTATTAGGTCCGAGACCACAATTGTCGTCCCTTGATTTTCGTTGTTCACGAATATAGTCCCTAGTGTTAACAGTGGGTTACTTGCCAATAATTTTTATATCCCTTCCAAATTTATTTCTCCATGTTTAATGCCTGAAATTGTAAGTAGGGAGGTGAAATAACACTGTAAAAAAATTTGGGTCCAGAATTTTACAGGAAAGTAGTGATTTGGTCCAGCTGAAAAAAGGTTAAAAATTAGCACTTCGGAAGCTGTCAAAAGATTTCAAGACACCCTAAACACAAAATTGTCCATATTTTGAGTTAGAGGCGATGAAGTTTTCTATAATTTTGATATAATTTGTCCCAAAAGTAGTACAACACACTGTAAAAATTTCATTGAGAAAGCGCAGGTGGGATATTTTTAATTTTCCTTTATGTTCTAAAAGAAATGCACTACGAATTAATTGTGTTCTCGGACCTAAGAGGTGAAGTCTGTAAATATAGAATCTGTACTTTGGCAACTTCCCTAAATGATTTGGTGGTGTCAATTTGTCAAATAGCATGGAACTAAAGGATTAAAACTTTTATTTTATAGAATTTCTGCAAAAAGGACCAATTTTGGCATTTTATGGTCAAAATAGGCATTTTAAGGCTTTTTCAATATTGATGCATACATGGCATCCTGACTTTCTATCTGACAGGTTTTCATGTGTCAATACTTGTGTTTCAATGCCTTTGTCTAGTTCTTTTACTTTTTTATGAACTCAGAATCTAGAGAAAAGAAGATTATCTCAGACAATATGTACAAAATGTGTTGTATAAATGACCCTTGTCTAACGCCCTGCTTGGATGAAGTCAAAAGTGGGGTTCTTGGTACATAAAATTTGAATTCCACAATAAAGACCTCACTAAATTTGTATCAAAAGCACTTTACAATGTCTATTGTACCTGTTCCATCTCACATAATATCTTTCTTTTCTGCTGTAGGATAGCAAGTGGTTTAAATAGAAGCCTGTTGAGACTAAAATTGCATTCAAGTTTTTCATTAAAAATGCAAAAATCTTTGTATCAGACCATACTGTCTGTAAGAAAAGTTAATTGCAAGAGCCTTTTTGTGCTCAGATTTCTTGTTTCATGTCACATGAGTATAGAAATGATAAAAAAGACACAATTTTTTATTTCTTACAGCCTCAATATGCATTTTTTAATGTAAATATGTGGCACGGCCTAAATTGACCCTTATTTTTTTCCAGTCTTACTTGGCTTAAGACCCTTTTAGACTAGTTTGATATGTTATTTGTGACTTTTCTTTCCATTTAAAGTACATTCAATACATATGTAAGGATTATTTATAACCAAAAAGCTTCACAAACTTAAAATTGCTGGAAAATATTACATCTTCATGTAAGGCCCCCTTTCATTGAAAAACCTCAATTTTTAGGCCCAGGCTGATATAAATTTGACTTTTGAATAATTATGCTAAGTCTGATAAATCAAATGAGTACTCTATTGCTTTTAGTACATAATAAATGATATATAATGGCATTTAAAAAGTATTTTTTTGCAATATTTTAATTTTCAAAGCCTAAAATGTTGATAGTTGAAATTATTTAATTTCAACGTCAAAATTTAGCACGCAAAGATGAGTATAGAATTTAACATATTGCCTATAATATATATCCTATTGTTATGAAACTTTGCAAGCAGTGTTATAATTTATCAAGCTTTGGTCATACCAAGTTTTTTTAAGATTTGTCAACTCTTTCTATCCTATTAGGTCCGAGACCACAATTGTCGTCCCTTGATTTTCGTTGTTCACGAATATAGTCCCTAGTGTTAACAGTGGGTTACTTGCCAATAATTTTTATATCCCTTCCAAATTTATTTCTCCATGTTTAATGCCTGAAATTGTAAGTAGGGAGGTGAAATAACACTGTAAAAAAATTTGGGTCCAGAATTTTACAGGAAAGTAGTGATTTGGTCCAGCTGAAAAAAGGTTAAAAATTAGCACTTCGGAAGCTGTCAAAAGATTTCAAGACACCCTAAACACAAAATTGTCCATATTTTGAGTTAGAGGCGATGAAGTTTTCTATAATTTTGATATAATTTGTCCCAAAAGTAGTACAACACACTGTAAAAATTTCATTGAGAAAGCGCAGGTGGGATATTTTTAATTTTCCTTTATGTTCTAAAAGAAATGCACTACGAATTAATTGTGTTCTCGGACCTAAGAGGTGAAGTCTGTAAATATAGAATCTGTACTTTGGCAACTTCCCTAAATGATTTGGTGGTGTCAATTTGTCAAATAGCATGGAACTAAAGGATTAAAACTTTTATTTTATAGAATTTCTGCAAAAAGGACCAATTTTGGCATTTTATGGTCAAAATAGGCATTTTAAGGCTTTTTCAATATTGATGCATACATGGCATCCTGACTTTCTATCTGACAGGTTTTCATGTGTCAATACTTGTGTTTCAATGCCTTTGTCTAGTTCTTTTACTTTTTTATGAACTCAGAATCTAGAGAAAAGAAGATTATCTCAGACAATATGTACAAAATGTGTTGTATAAATGACCCTTGTCTAACGCCCTGCTTGGATGAAGTCAAAAGTGGGGTTCTTGGTACATAAAATTTGAATTCCACAATAAAGACCTCACTAAATTTGTATCAAAAGCACTTTACAATGTCTATTGTACCTGTTCCATCTCACATAATATCTTTCTTTTCTGCTGTAGGATAGCAAGTGGTTTAAATAGAAGCCTGTTGAGACTAAAATTGCATTCAAGTTTTTCATTAAAAATGCAAAAATCTTTGTATCAGACCATACTGTCTGTAAGAAAAGTTAATTGCAAGAGCCTTTTTGTGCTCAGATTTCTTGTTTCATGTCACATGAGTATAGAAATGATAAAAAAGACACAATTTTTTATTTCTTACAGCCTCAATATGCATTTTTTAATGTAAATATGTGGCACGGCCTAAATTGACCCTTATTTTTTTCCAGTCTTACTTGGCTTAAGACCCTTTTAGACTAGTTTGATATGTTATTTGTGACTTTTCTTTCCATTTAAAGTACATTCAATACATATGTAAGGATTATTTATAACCAAAAAGCTTCACAAACTTAAAATTGCTGGAAAATATTACATCTTCATGTAAGGCCCCCTTTCATTGAAAAACCTCAATTTTTAGGCCCAGGCTGATATAAATTTGACTTTTGAATAATTATGCTAAGTCTGATAAATCAAATGAGTACTCTATTGCTTTTAGTACATAATAAATGATATATAATGGCATTTAAAAAGTATTTTTTTGCAATATTTTAATTTTCAAAGCCTAAAATGTTGATAGTTGAAATTATTTAATTTCAACGTCAAAATTTAGCACGCAAAGATGAGTATAGAATTTAACATATTGCCTATAATATATATCCTATTGTTATGAAACTTTGCAAGCAGTGTTATAATTTATCAAGCTTTGGTCATACCAAGTTTTTTTAAGATTTGTCAACTCTTTCTATCCTATTAGGTCCGAGACCACAATTGTCGTCCCTTGATTTTCGTTGTTCACGAATATAGTCCCTAGTGTTAACAGTGGGTTACTTGCCAATAATTTTTATATCCCTTCCAAATTTATTTCTCCATGTTTAATGCCTGAAATTGTAAGTAGGGAGGTGAAATAACACTGTAAAAAAATTTGGGTCCAGAATTTTACAGGAAAGTAGTGATTTGGTCCAGCTGAAAAAAGGTTAAAAATTAGCACTTCGGAAGCTGTCAAAAGATTTCAAGACACCCTAAACACAAAATTGTCCATATTTTGAGTTAGAGGCGATGAAGTTTTCTATAATTTTGATATAATTTGTCCCAAAAGTAGTACAACACACTGTAAAAATTTCATTGAGAAAGCGCAGGTGGGATATTTTTAATTTTCCTTTATGTTCTAAAAGAAATGCACTACGAATTAATTGTGTTCTCGGACCTAAGAGGTGAAGTCTGTAAATATAGAATCTGTACTTTGGCAACTTCCCTAAATGATTTGGTGGTGTCAATTTGTCAAATAGCATGGAACTAAAGGATTAAAACTTTTATTTTATAGAATTTCTGCAAAAAGGACCAATTTTGGCATTTTATGGTCAAAATAGGCATTTTAAGGCTTTTTCAATATTGATGCATACATGGCATCCTGACTTTCTATCTGACAGGTTTTCATGTGTCAATACTTGTGTTTCAATGCCTTTGTCTAGTTCTTTTACTTTTTTATGAACTCAGAATCTAGAGAAAAGAAGATTATCTCAGACAATATGTACAAAATGTGTTGTATAAATGACCCTTGTCTAACGCCCTGCTTGGATGAAGTCAAAAGTGGGGTTCTTGGTACATAAAATTTGAATTCCACAATAAAGACCTCACTAAATTTGTATCAAAAGCACTTTACAATGTCTATTGTACCTGTTCCATCTCACATAATATCTTTCTTTTCTGCTGTAGGATAGCAAGTGGTTTAAATAGAAGCCTGTTGAGACTAAAATTGCATTCAAGTTTTTCATTAAAAATGCAAAAATCTTTGTATCAGACCATACTGTCTGTAAGAAAAGTTAATTGCAAGAGCCTTTTTGTGCTCAGATTTCTTGTTTCATGTCACATGAGTATAGAAATGATAAAAAAGACACAATTTTTTATTTCTTACAGCCTCAATATGCATTTTTTAATGTAAATATGTGGCACGGCCTAAATTGACCCTTATTTTTTTCCAGTCTTACTTGGCTTAAGACCCTTTTAGACTAGTTTGATATGTTATTTGTGACTTTTCTTTCCATTTAAAGTACATTCAATACATATGTAAGGATTATTTATAACCAAAAAGCTTCACAAACTTAAAATTGCTGGAAAATATTACATCTTCATGTAAGGCCCCCTTTCATTGAAAAACCTCAATTTTTAGGCCCAGGCTGATATAAATTTGACTTTTGAATAATTATGCTAAGTCTGATAAATCAAATGAGTACTCTATTGCTTTTAGTACATAATAAATGATATATAATGGCATTTAAAAAGTATTTTTTTGCAATATTTTAATTTTCAAAGCCTAAAATGTTGATAGTTGAAATTATTTAATTTCAACGTCAAAATTTAGCACGCAAAGATGAGTATAGAATTTAACATATTGCCTATAATATATATCCTATTGTTATGAAACTTTGCAAGCAGTGTTATAATTTATCAAGCTTTGGTCATACCAAGTTTTTTTAAGATTTGTCAACTCTTTCTATCCTATTAGGTCCGAGACCACAATTGTCGTCCCTTGATTTTCGTTGTTCACGAATATAGTCCCTAGTGTTAACAGTGGGTTACTTGCCAATAATTTTTATATCCCTTCCAAATTTATTTCTCCATGTTTAATGCCTGAAATTGTAAGTAGGGAGGTGAAATAACACTGTAAAAAAATTTGGGTCCAGAATTTTACAGGAAAGTAGTGATTTGGTCCAGCTGAAAAAAGGTTAAAAATTAGCACTTCGGAAGCTGTCAAAAGATTTCAAGACACCCTAAACACAAAATTGTCCATATTTTGAGTTAGAGGCGATGAAGTTTTCTATAATTTTGATATAATTTGTCCCAAAAGTAGTACAACACACTGTAAAAATTTCATTGAGAAAGCGCAGGTGGGATATTTTTAATTTTCCTTTATGTTCTAAAAGAAATGCACTACGAATTAATTGTGTTCTCGGACCTAAGAGGTGAAGTCTGTAAATATAGAATCTGTACTTTGGCAACTTCCCTAAATGATTTGGTGGTGTCAATTTGTCAAATAGCATGGAACTAAAGGATTAAAACTTTTATTTTATAGAATTTCTGCAAAAAGGACCAATTTTGGCATTTTATGGTCAAAATAGGCATTTTAAGGCTTTTTCAATATTGATGCATACATGGCATCCTGACTTTCTATCTGACAGGTTTTCATGTGTCAATACTTGTGTTTCAATGCCTTTGTCTAGTTCTTTTACTTTTTTATGAACTCAGAATCTAGAGAAAAGAAGATTATCTCAGACAATATGTACAAAATGTGTTGTATAAATGACCCTTGTCTAACGCCCTGCTTGGATGAAGTCAAAAGTGGGGTTCTTGGTACATAAAATTTGAATTCCACAATAAAGACCTCACTAAATTTGTATCAAAAGCACTTTACAATGTCTATTGTACCTGTTCCATCTCACATAATATCTTTCTTTTCTGCTGTAGGATAGCAAGTGGTTTAAATAGAAGCCTGTTGAGACTAAAATTGCATTCAAGTTTTTCATTAAAAATGCAAAAATCTTTGTATCAGACCATACTGTCTGTAAGAAAAGTTAATTGCAAGAGCCTTTTTGTGCTCAGATTTCTTGTTTCATGTCACATGAGTATAGAAATGATAAAAAAGACACAATTTTTTATTTCTTACAGCCTCAATATGCATTTTTTAATGTAAATATGTGGCACGGCCTAAATTGACCCTTATTTTTTTCCAGTCTTACTTGGCTTAAGACCCTTTTAGACTAGTTTGATATGTTATTTGTGACTTTTCTTTCCATTTAAAGTACATTCAATACATATGTAAGGATTATTTATAACCAAAAAGCTTCACAAACTTAAAATTGCTGGAAAATATTACATCTTCATGTAAGGCCCCCTTTCATTGAAAAACCTCAATTTTTAGGCCCAGGCTGATATAAATTTGACTTTTGAATAATTATGCTAAGTCTGATAAATCAAATGAGTACTCTATTGCTTTTAGTACATAATAAATGATATATAATGGCATTTAAAAAGTATTTTTTTGCAATATTTTAATTTTCAAAGCCTAAAATGTTGATAGTTGAAATTATTTAATTTCAACGTCAAAATTTAGCACGCAAAGATGAGTATAGAATTTAACATATTGCCTATAATATATATCCTATTGTTATGAAACTTTGCAAGCAGTGTTATAATTTATCAAGCTTTGGTCATACCAAGTTTTTTTAAGATTTGTCAACTCTTTCTATCCTATTAGGTCCGAGACCACAATTGTCGTCCCTTGATTTTCGTTGTTCACGAATATAGTCCCTAGTGTTAACAGTGGGTTACTTGCCAATAATTTTTATATCCCTTCCAAATTTATTTCTCCATGTTTAATGCCTGAAATTGTAAGTAGGGAGGTGAAATAACACTGTAAAAAAATTTGGGTCCAGAATTTTACAGGAAAGTAGTGATTTGGTCCAGCTGAAAAAAGGTTAAAAATTAGCACTTCGGAAGCTGTCAAAAGATTTCAAGACACCCTAAACACAAAATTGTCCATATTTTGAGTTAGAGGCGATGAAGTTTTCTATAATTTTGATATAATTTGTCCCAAAAGTAGTACAACACACTGTAAAAATTTCATTGAGAAAGCGCAGGTGGGATATTTTTAATTTTCCTTTATGTTCTAAAAGAAATGCACTACGAATTAATTGTGTTCTCGGACCTAAGAGGTGAAGTCTGTAAATATAGAATCTGTACTTTGGCAACTTCCCTAAATGATTTGGTGGTGTCAATTTGTCAAATAGCATGGAACTAAAGGATTAAAACTTTTATTTTATAGAATTTCTGCAAAAAGGACCAATTTTGGCATTTTATGGTCAAAATAGGCATTTTAAGGCTTTTTCAATATTGATGCATACATGGCATCCTGACTTTCTATCTGACAGGTTTTCATGTGTCAATACTTGTGTTTCAATGCCTTTGTCTAGTTCTTTTACTTTTTTATGAACTCAGAATCTAGAGAAAAGAAGATTATCTCAGACAATATGTACAAAATGTGTTGTATAAATGACCCTTGTCTAACGCCCTGCTTGGATGAAGTCAAAAGTGGGGTTCTTGGTACATAAAATTTGAATTCCACAATAAAGACCTCACTAAATTTGTATCAAAAGCACTTTACAATGTCTATTGTACCTGTTCCATCTCACATAATATCTTTCTTTTCTGCTGTAGGATAGCAAGTGGTTTAAATAGAAGCCTGTTGAGACTAAAATTGCATTCAAGTTTTTCATTAAAAATGCAAAAATCTTTGTATCAGACCATACTGTCTGTAAGAAAAGTTAATTGCAAGAGCCTTTTTGTGCTCAGATTTCTTGTTTCATGTCACATGAGTATAGAAATGATAAAAAAGACACAATTTTTTATTTCTTACAGCCTCAATATGCATTTTTTAATGTAAATATGTGGCACGGCCTAAATTGACCCTTATTTTTTTCCAGTCTTACTTGGCTTAAGACCCTTTTAGACTAGTTTGATATGTTATTTGTGACTTTTCTTTCCATTTAAAGTACATTCAATACATATGTAAGGATTATTTATAACCAAAAAGCTTCACAAACTTAAAATTGCTGGAAAATATTACATCTTCATGTAAGGCCCCCTTTCATTGAAAAACCTCAATTTTTAGGCCCAGGCTGATATAAATTTGACTTTTGAATAATTATGCTAAGTCTGATAAATCAAATGAGTACTCTATTGCTTTTAGTACATAATAAATGATATATAATGGCATTTAAAAAGTATTTTTTTGCAATATTTTAATTTTCAAAGCCTAAAATGTTGATAGTTGAAATTATTTAATTTCAACGTCAAAATTTAGCACGCAAAGATGAGTATAGAATTTAACATATTGCCTATAATATATATCCTATTGTTATGAAACTTTGCAAGCAGTGTTATAATTTATCAAGCTTTGGTCATACCAAGTTTTTTTAAGATTTGTCAACTCTTTCTATCCTATTAGGTCCGAGACCACAATTGTCGTCCCTTGATTTTCGTTGTTCACGAATATAGTCCCTAGTGTTAACAGTGGGTTACTTGCCAATAATTTTTATATCCCTTCCAAATTTATTTCTCCATGTTTAATGCCTGAAATTGTAAGTAGGGAGGTGAAATAACACTGTAAAAAAATTTGGGTCCAGAATTTTACAGGAAAGTAGTGATTTGGTCCAGCTGAAAAAAGGTTAAAAATTAGCACTTCGGAAGCTGTCAAAAGATTTCAAGACACCCTAAACACAAAATTGTCCATATTTTGAGTTAGAGGCGATGAAGTTTTCTATAATTTTGATATAATTTGTCCCAAAAGTAGTACAACACACTGTAAAAATTTCATTGAGAAAGCGCAGGTGGGATATTTTTAATTTTCCTTTATGTTCTAAAAGAAATGCACTACGAATTAATTGTGTTCTCGGACCTAAGAGGTGAAGTCTGTAAATATAGAATCTGTACTTTGGCAACTTCCCTAAATGATTTGGTGGTGTCAATTTGTCAAATAGCATGGAACTAAAGGATTAAAACTTTTATTTTATAGAATTTCTGCAAAAAGGACCAATTTTGGCATTTTATGGTCAAAATAGGCATTTTAAGGCTTTTTCAATATTGATGCATACATGGCATCCTGACTTTCTATCTGACAGGTTTTCATGTGTCAATACTTGTGTTTCAATGCCTTTGTCTAGTTCTTTTACTTTTTTATGAACTCAGAATCTAGAGAAAAGAAGATTATCTCAGACAATATGTACAAAATGTGTTGTATAAATGACCCTTGTCTAACGCCCTGCTTGGATGAAGTCAAAAGTGGGGTTCTTGGTACATAAAATTTGAATTCCACAATAAAGACCTCACTAAATTTGTATCAAAAGCACTTTACAATGTCTATTGTACCTGTTCCATCTCACATAATATCTTTCTTTTCTGCTGTAGGATAGCAAGTGGTTTAAATAGAAGCCTGTTGAGACTAAAATTGCATTCAAGTTTTTCATTAAAAATGCAAAAATCTTTGTATCAGACCATACTGTCTGTAAGAAAAGTTAATTGCAAGAGCCTTTTTGTGCTCAGATTTCTTGTTTCATGTCACATGAGTATAGAAATGATAAAAAAGACACAATTTTTTATTTCTTACAGCCTCAATATGCATTTTTTAATGTAAATATGTGGCACGGCCTAAATTGACCCTTATTTTTTTCCAGTCTTACTTGGCTTAAGACCCTTTTAGACTAGTTTGATATGTTATTTGTGACTTTTCTTTCCATTTAAAGTACATTCAATACATATGTAAGGATTATTTATAACCAAAAAGCTTCACAAACTTAAAATTGCTGGAAAATATTACATCTTCATGTAAGGCCCCCTTTCATTGAAAAACCTCAATTTTTAGGCCCAGGCTGATATAAATTTGACTTTTGAATAATTATGCTAAGTCTGATAAATCAAATGAGTACTCTATTGCTTTTAGTACATAATAAATGATATATAATGGCATTTAAAAAGTATTTTTTTGCAATATTTTAATTTTCAAAGCCTAAAATGTTGATAGTTGAAATTATTTAATTTCAACGTCAAAATTTAGCACGCAAAGATGAGTATAGAATTTAACATATTGCCTATAATATATATCCTATTGTTATGAAACTTTGCAAGCAGTGTTATAATTTATCAAGCTTTGGTCATACCAAGTTTTTTTAAGATTTGTCAACTCTTTCTATCCTATTAGGTCCGAGACCACAATTGTCGTCCCTTGATTTTCGTTGTTCACGAATATAGTCCCTAGTGTTAACAGTGGGTTACTTGCCAATAATTTTTATATCCCTTCCAAATTTATTTCTCCATGTTTAATGCCTGAAATTGTAAGTAGGGAGGTGAAATAACACTGTAAAAAAATTTGGGTCCAGAATTTTACAGGAAAGTAGTGATTTGGTCCAGCTGAAAAAAGGTTAAAAATTAGCACTTCGGAAGCTGTCAAAAGATTTCAAGACACCCTAAACACAAAATTGTCCATATTTTGAGTTAGAGGCGATGAAGTTTTCTATAATTTTGATATAATTTGTCCCAAAAGTAGTACAACACACTGTAAAAATTTCATTGAGAAAGCGCAGGTGGGATATTTTTAATTTTCCTTTATGTTCTAAAAGAAATGCACTACAAATTAATTGTGTTCTCGGACCTAAGAGGTGAAGTCTGTAAATATAGAATCTGTACTTTGGCAACTTCCCTAAATGATTTGGTGGTGTCAATTTGTCAAATAGCATGGAACTAAAGGATTAAAACTTTTATTTTATAGAATTTCTGCAAAAAGGACCAATTTTGGCATTTTATGGTCAAAATAGGCATTTTAAGGCTTTTTCAATATTGATGCATACATGGCATCCTGACTTTCTATCTGACAGGTTTTCATGTGTCAATACTTGTGTTTCAATGCCTTTGTCTAGTTCTTTTACTTTTTTATGAACTCAGAATCTAGAGAAAAGAAGATTATCTCAGACAATATGTACAAAATGTGTTGTATAAATGACCCTTGTCTAACGCCCTGCTTGGATGAAGTCAAAAGTGGGGTTCTTGGTACATAAAATTTGAATTCCACAATAAAGACCTCACTAAATTTGTATCAAAAGCACTTTACAATGTCTATTGTACCTGTTCCATCTCACATAATATCTTTCTTTTCTGCTGTAGGATAGCAAGTGGTTTAAATAGAAGCCTGTTGAGACTAAAATTGCATTCAAGTTTTTCATTAAAAATGCAAAAATCTTTGTATCAGACCATACTGTCTGTAAGAAAAGTTAATTGCAAGAGCCTTTTTGTGCTCAGATTTCTTGTTTCATGTCACATGAGTATAGAAATGATAAAAAAGACACAATTTTTTATTTCTTACAGCCTCAATATGCATTTTTTAATGTAAATATGTGGCACGGCCTAAATTGACCCTTATTTTTTTCCAGTCTTACTTGGCTTAAGACCCTTTTAGACTAGTTTGATATGTTATTTGTGACTTTTCTTTCCATTTAAAGTACATTCAATACATATGTAAGGATTATTTATAACCAAAAAGCTTCACAAACTTAAAATTGCTGGAAAATATTACATCTTCATGTAAGGCCCCCTTTCATTGAAAAACCTCAATTTTTAGGCCCAGGCTGATATAAATTTGACTTTTGAATAATTATGCTAAGTCTGATAAATCAAATGAGTACTCTATTGCTTTTAGTACATAATAAATGATATATAATGGCATTTAAAAAGTATTTTTTTGCAATATTTTAATTTTCAAAGCCTAAAATGTTGATAGTTGAAATTATTTAATTTCAACGTCAAAATTTAGCACGCAAAGATGAGTATAGAATTTAACATATTGCCTATAATATATATCCTATTGTTATGAAACTTTGCAAGCAGTGTTATAATTTATCAAGCTTTGGTCATACCAAGTTTTTTTAAGATTTGTCAACTCTTTCTATCCTATTAGGTCCGAGACCACAATTGTCGTCCCTTGATTTTCGTTGTTCACGAATATAGTCCCTAGTGTTAACAGTGGGTTACTTGCCAATAATTTTTATATCCCTTCCAAATTTATTTCTCCATGTTTAATGCCTGAAATTGTAAGTAGGGAGGTGAAATAACACTGTAAAAAAATTTGGGTCCAGAATTTTACAGGAAAGTAGTGATTTGGTCCAGCTGAAAAAAGGTTAAAAATTAGCACTTCGGAAGCTGTCAAAAGATTTCAAGACACCCTAAACACAAAATTGTCCATATTTTGAGTTAGAGGCGATGAAGTTTTCTATAATTTTGATATAATTTGTCCCAAAAGTAGTACAACACACTGTAAAAATTTCATTGAGAAAGCGCAGGTGGGATATTTTTAATTTTCCTTTATGTTCTAAAAGAAATGCACTACGAATTAATTGTGTTCTCGGACCTAAGAGGTGAAGTCTGTAAATATAGAATCTGTACTTTGGCAACTTCCCTAAATGATTTGGTGGTGTCAATTTGTCAAATAGCATGGAACTAAAGGATTAAAACTTTTATTTTATAGAATTTCTGCAAAAAGGACCAATTTTGGCATTTTATGGTCAAAATAGGCATTTTAAGGCTTTTTCAATATTGATGCATACATGGCATCCTGACTTTCTATCTGACAGGTTTTCATGTGTCAATACTTGTGTTTCAATGCCTTTGTCTAGTTCTTTTACTTTTTTATGAACTCAGAATCTAGAGAAAAGAAGATTATCTCAGACAATATGTACAAAATGTGTTGTATAAATGACCCTTGTCTAACGCCCTGCTTGGATGAAGTCAAAAGTGGGGTTCTTGGTACATAAAATTTGAATTCCACAATAAAGACCTCACTAAATTTGTATCAAAAGCACTTTACAATGTCTATTGTACCTGTTCCATCTCACATAATATCTTTCTTTTCTGCTGTAGGATAGCAAGTGGTTTAAATAGAAGCCTGTTGAGACTAAAATTGCATTCAAGTTTTTCATTAAAAATGCAAAAATCTTTGTATCAGACCATACTGTCTGTAAGAAAAGTTAATTGCAAGAGCCTTTTTGTGCTCAGATTTCTTGTTTCATGTCACATGAGTATAGAAATGATAAAAAAGACACAATTTTTTATTTCTTACAGCCTCAATATGCATTTTTTAATGTAAATATGTGGCACGGCCTAAATTGACCCTTATTTTTTTCCAGTCTTACTTGGCTTAAGACCCTTTTAGACTAGTTTGATATGTTATTTGTGACTTTTCTTTCCATTTAAAGTACATTCAATACATATGTAAGGATTATTTATAACCAAAAAGCTTCACAAACTTAAAATTGCTGGAAAATATTACATCTTCATGTAAGGCCCCCTTTCATTGAAAAACCTCAATTTTTAGGCCCAGGCTGATATAAATTTGACTTTTGAATAATTATGCTAAGTCTGATAAATCAAATGAGTACTCTATTGCTTTTAGTACATAATAAATGATATATAATGGCATTTAAAAAGTATTTTTTTGCAATATTTTAATTTTCAAAGCCTAAAATGTTGATAGTTGAAATTATTTAATTTCAACGTCAAAATTTAGCACGCAAAGATGAGTATAGAATTTAACATATTGCCTATAATATATATCCTATTGTTATGAAACTTTGCAAGCAGTGTTATAATTTATCAAGCTTTGGTCATACCAAGTTTTTTTAAGATTTGTCAACTCTTTCTATCCTATTAGGTCCGAGACCACAATTGTCGTCCCTTGATTTTCGTTGTTCACGAATATAGTCCCTAGTGTTAACAGTGGGTTACTTGCCAATAATTTTTATATCCCTTCCAAATTTATTTCTCCATGTTTAATGCCTGAAATTGTAAGTAGGGAGGTGAAATAACACTGTAAAAAAATTTGGGTCCAGAATTTTACAGGAAAGTAGTGATTTGGTCCAGCTGAAAAAAGGTTAAAAATTAGCACTTCGGAAGCTGTCAAAAGATTTCAAGACACCCTAAACACAAAATTGTCCATATTTTGAGTTAGAGGCGATGAAGTTTTCTATAATTTTGATATAATTTGTCCCAAAAGTAGTACAACACACTGTAAAAATTTCATTGAGAAAGCGCAGGTGGGATATTTTTAATTTTCCTTTATGTTCTAAAAGAAATGCACTACGAATTAATTGTGTTCTCGGACCTAAGAGGTGAAGTCTGTAAATATAGAATCTGTACTTTGGCAACTTCCCTAAATGATTTGGTGGTGTCAATTTGTCAAATAGCATGGAACTAAAGGATTAAAACTTTTATTTTATAGAATTTCTGCAAAAAGGACCAATTTTGGCATTTTATGGTCAAAATAGGCATTTTAAGGCTTTTTCAATATTGATGCATACATGGCATCCTGACTTTCTATCTGACAGGTTTTCATGTGTCAATACTTGTGTTTCAATGCCTTTGTCTAGTTCTTTTACTTTTTTATGAACTCAGAATCTAGAGAAAAGAAGATTATCTCAGACAATATGTACAAAATGTGTTGTATAAATGACCCTTGTCTAACGCCCTGCTTGGATGAAGTCAAAAGTGGGGTTCTTGGTACATAAAATTTGAATTCCACAATAAAGACCTCACTAAATTTGTATCAAAAGCACTTTACAATGTCTATTGTACCTGTTCCATCTCACATAATATCTTTCTTTTCTGCTGTAGGATAGCAAGTGGTTTAAATAGAAGCCTGTTGAGACTAAAATTGCATTCAAGTTTTTCATTAAAAATGCAAAAATCTTTGTATCAGACCATACTGTCTGTAAGAAAAGTTAATTGCAAGAGCCTTTTTGTGCTCAGATTTCTTGTTTCATGTCACATGAGTATAGAAATGATAAAAAAGACACAATTTTTTATTTCTTACAGCCTCAATATGCATTTTTTAATGTAAATATGTGGCACGGCCTAAATTGACCCTTATTTTTTTCCAGTCTTACTTGGCTTAAGACCCTTTTAGACTAGTTTGATATGTTATTTGTGACTTTTCTTTCCATTTAAAGTACATTCAATACATATGTAAGGATTATTTATAACCAAAAAGCTTCACAAACTTAAAATTGCTGGAAAATATTACATCTTCATGTAAGGCCCCCTTTCATTGAAAAACCTCAATTTTTAGGCCCAGGCTGATATAAATTTGACTTTTGAATAATTATGCTAAGTCTGATAAATCAAATGAGTACTCTATTGCTTTTAGTACATAATAAATGATATATAATGGCATTTAAAAAGTATTTTTTTGCAATATTTTAATTTTCAAAGCCTAAAATGTTGATAGTTGAAATTATTTAATTTCAACGTCAAAATTTAGCACGCAAAGATGAGTATAGAATTTAACATATTGCCTATAATATATATCCTATTGTTATGAAACTTTGCAAGCAGTGTTATAATTTATCAAGCTTTGGTCATACCAAGTTTTTTTAAGATTTGTCAACTCTTTCTATCCTATTAGGTCCGAGACCACAATTGTCGTCCCTTGATTTTCGTTGTTCACGAATATAGTCCCTAGTGTTAACAGTGGGTTACTTGCCAATAATTTTTATATCCCTTCCAAATTTATTTCTCCATGTTTAATGCCTGAAATTGTAAGTAGGGAGGTGAAATAACACTGTAAAAAAATTTGGGTCCAGAATTTTACAGGAAAGTAGTGATTTGGTCCAGCTGAAAAAAGGTTAAAAATTAGCACTTCGGAAGCTGTCAAAAGATTTCAAGACACCCTAAACACAAAATTGTCCATATTTTGAGTTAGAGGCGATGAAGTTTTCTATAATTTTGATATAATTTGTCCCAAAAGTAGTACAACACACTGTAAAAATTTCATTGAGAAAGCGCAGGTGGGATATTTTTAATTTTCCTTTATGTTCTAAAAGAAATGCACTACGAATTAATTGTGTTCTCGGACCTAAGAGGTGAAGTCTGTAAATATAGAATCTGTACTTTGGCAACTTCCCTAAATGATTTGGTGGTGTCAATTTGTCAAATAGCATGGAACTAAAGGATTAAAACTTTTATTTTATAGAATTTCTGCAAAAAGGACCAATTTTGGCATTTTATGGTCAAAATAGGCATTTTAAGGCTTTTTCAATATTGATGCATACATGGCATCCTGACTTTCTATCTGACAGGTTTTCATGTGTCAATACTTGTGTTTCAATGCCTTTGTCTAGTTCTTTTACTTTTTTATGAACTCAGAATCTAGAGAAAAGAAGATTATCTCAGACAATATGTACAAAATGTGTTGTATAAATGACCCTTGTCTAACGCCCTGCTTGGATGAAGTCAAAAGTGGGGTTCTTGGTACATAAAATTTGAATTCCACAATAAAGACCTCACTAAATTTGTATCAAAAGCACTTTACAATGTCTATTGTACCTGTTCCATCTCACATAATATCTTTCTTTTCTGCTGTAGGATAGCAAGTGGTTTAAATAGAAGCCTGTTGAGACTAAAATTGCATTCAAGTTTTTCATTAAAAATGCAAAAATCTTTGTATCAGACCATACTGTCTGTAAGAAAAGTTAATTGCAAGAGCCTTTTTGTGCTCAGATTTCTTGTTTCATGTCACATGAGTATAGAAATGATAAAAAAGACACAATTTTTTATTTCTTACAGCCTCAATATGCATTTTTTAATGTAAATATGTGGCACGGCCTAAATTGACCCTTATTTTTTTCCAGTCTTACTTGGCTTAAGACCCTTTTAGACTAGTTTGATATGTTATTTGTGACTTTTCTTTCCATTTAAAGTACATTCAATACATATGTAAGGATTATTTATAACCAAAAAGCTTCACAAACTTAAAATTGCTGGAAAATATTACATCTTCATGTAAGGCCCCCTTTCATTGAAAAACCTCAATTTTTAGGCCCAGGCTGATATAAATTTGACTTTTGAATAATTATGCTAAGTCTGATAAATCAAATGAGTACTCTATTGCTTTTAGTACATAATAAATGATATATAATGGCATTTAAAAAGTATTTTTTTGCAATATTTTAATTTTCAAAGCCTAAAATGTTGATAGTTGAAATTATTTAATTTCAACGTCAAAATTTAGCACGCAAAGATGAGTATAGAATTTAACATATTGCCTATAATATATATCCTATTGTTATGAAACTTTGCAAGCAGTGTTATAATTTATCAAGCTTTGGTCATACCAAGTTTTTTTAAGATTTGTCAACTCTTTCTATCCTATTAGGTCCGAGACCACAATTGTCGTCCCTTGATTTTCGTTGTTCACGAATATAGTCCCTAGTGTTAACAGTGGGTTACTTGCCAATAATTTTTATATCCCTTCCAAATTTATTTCTCCATGTTTAATGCCTGAAATTGTAAGTAGGGAGGTGAAATAACACTGTAAAAAAATTTGGGTCCAGAATTTTACAGGAAAGTAGTGATTTGGTCCAGCTGAAAAAAGGTTAAAAATTAGCACTTCGGAAGCTGTCAAAAGATTTCAAGACACCCTAAACACAAAATTGTCCATATTTTGAGTTAGAGGCGATGAAGTTTTCTATAATTTTGATATAATTTGTCCCAAAAGTAGTACAACACACTGTAAAAATTTCATTGAGAAAGCGCAGGTGGGATATTTTTAATTTTCCTTTATGTTCTAAAAGAAATGCACTACGAATTAATTGTGTTCTCGGACCTAAGAGGTGAAGTCTGTAAATATAGAATCTGTACTTTGGCAACTTCCCTAAATGATTTGGTGGTGTCAATTTGTCAAATAGCATGGAACTAAAGGATTAAAACTTTTATTTTATAGAATTTCTGCAAAAAGGACCAATTTTGGCATTTTATGGTCAAAATAGGCATTTTAAGGCTTTTTCAATATTGATGCATACATGGCATCCTGACTTTCTATCTGACAGGTTTTCATGTGTCAATACTTGTGTTTCAATGCCTTTGTCTAGTTCTTTTACTTTTTTATGAACTCAGAATCTAGAGAAAAGAAGATTATCTCAGACAATATGTACAAAATGTGTTGTATAAATGACCCTTGTCTAACGCCCTGCTTGGATGAAGTCAAAAGTGGGGTTCTTGGTACATAAAATTTGAATTCCACAATAAAGACCTCACTAAATTTGTATCAAAAGCACTTTACAATGTCTATTGTACCTGTTCCATCTCACATAATATCTTTCTTTTCTGCTGTAGGATAGCAAGTGGTTTAAATAGAAGCCTGTTGAGACTAAAATTGCATTCAAGTTTTTCATTAAAAATGCAAAAATCTTTGTATCAGACCATACTGTCTGTAAGAAAAGTTAATTGCAAGAGCCTTTTTGTGCTCAGATTTCTTGTTTCATGTCACATGAGTATAGAAATGATAAAAAAGACACAATTTTTTATTTCTTACAGCCTCAATATGCATTTTTTAATGTAAATATGTGGCACGGCCTAAATTGACCCTTATTTTTTTCCAGTCTTACTTGGCTTAAGACCCTTTTAGACTAGTTTGATATGTTATTTGTGACTTTTCTTTCCATTTAAAGTACATTCAATACATATGTAAGGATTATTTATAACCAAAAAGCTTCACAAACTTAAAATTGCTGGAAAATATTACATCTTCATGTAAGGCCCCCTTTCATTGAAAAACCTCAATTTTTAGGCCCAGGCTGATATAAATTTGACTTTTGAATAATTATGCTAAGTCTGATAAATCAAATGAGTACTCTATTGCTTTTAGTACATAATAAATGATATATAATGGCATTTAAAAAGTATTTTTTTGCAATATTTTAATTTTCAAAGCCTAAAATGTTGATAGTTGAAATTATTTAATTTCAACGTCAAAATTTAGCACGCAAAGATGAGTATAGAATTTAACATATTGCCTATAATATATATCCTATTGTTATGAAACTTTGCAAGCAGTGTTATAATTTATCAAGCTTTGGTCATACCAAGTTTTTTTAAGATTTGTCAACTCTTTCTATCCTATTAGGTCCGAGACCACAATTGTCGTCCCTTGATTTTCGTTGTTCACGAATATAGTCCCTAGTGTTAACAGTGGGTTACTTGCCAATAATTTTTATATCCCTTCCAAATTTATTTCTCCATGTTTAATGCCTGAAATTGTAAGTAGGGAGGTGAAATAACACTGTAAAAAAATTTGGGTCCAGAATTTTACAGGAAAGTAGTGATTTGGGTCCAGCTGAAAAAAGGTTAAAAATTAGCACTTCGGAAGCTGTCAAAAGATTTCAAGACACCCTAAACACAAAATTGTCCATATTTTGAGTTAGAGGCGATGAAGTTTTCTATAATTTTGATATAATTTGTCCCAAAAGTAGTACAACACACTGTAAAAATTTCATTGAGAAAGCGCAGGTGGGATATTTTTAATTTTCCTTTATGTTCTAAAAGAAATGCACTACGAATTAATTGTGTTCTCGGACCTAAGAGGT
>NW_026963617.1:0-29370 GCF_036588685.1 Mytilus trossulus | reverse complement strand
AATGTGGCTCATAGAGAGGCTAACCTCCCACCCCAGAAAAATGGCCTTCTTTAAGGGGTCCAGGATGGTAGCTCAAAGTCTGGATCAAGGTTGACTAGAGCTATTGGGCCCTCAAGGTGCCCATAAGGGACTAGGTCAACTCAGCTGTTTGAATGAAATTGTTCAGAAAAATTATTTTACCTACCAGCTGGTAGTATGAGGGCTGGTGGTAGCGGGGGGCGTAAGCTTAATTATGTTTATATAATGAGAGTTATAGTCATATGTGTAATTTTGATGGCTGTGTTTTCGATTGTCTTAATTGCCAAGCAACCTATTTCTTTAGGGCTAGTGCTATTGAGGGGGTCTATAATTGCATGTGTGGAGGTTGCACTGGAGGTTAGAAGGTTGTTAGGGTTCTTATTGTTCCTAACTTACGTTAGGGGTGTAATAGTCCTGTTCTTGTATGTTTTAAGGATCTACCCCAATGAAGTGTATCGTTTTAATCTAGAGTTTATGGTTCTCGTCAGAAGGTGTTGTGCCAGAGCGGTCCTTATGGGTCTTATGAATTACGAGTACAGAGAAATTAGCGGGTCTTTGTTTCTAAGTTTCATGGCTGAAAGAAGCGGGTTAAGGTTATATATCCTAATAGCTGGTGTGTTACTGTTTGTAATATTAGTGGTGTCGTATTTGTGCATAAAAACCATGGTGCCTTTACGAAGAGTAAAATAAACCTAAAATAGAAGATACAGTAGCTTAATTAAAGCGTCTCATTGAAAATGAGGAAGATGGATACTTTAGTACCTTGTGTCAAATCTGTAGGAGGGTTTGATTATGGCCCTAAATTTATGGGCAAAATGCTTCTCATGATTCTAAATGCGGGCTTGAACAAATTAAGTGCAAGTTCAACATCAGTGGGGAAAATTGGTTAATAAAGGAAACTTTAACCCAGCTTTTTGACAAATTCGGGGTCAATTGATGAATGCCAGCAGCCGCGGTTAGATTCAGTTCGAATATAAATTTAAGCGGATTGGTTAGAGTCAATGTTGTGTTATAAAACTATAAAAAAACTATAGGTGCAGTGTAATGTTAACGGTTTTTGTGGTTATATTCCTAAAGTTTTAGTGAGCTTCTAACGAATCTATGAAGTGAAACCAGGATTAGATACCCTGTTATCCATAGTTTAAAACAAAAGTTCCTCTTAACTAAACATTTGGTTGTCAAAGAGAAATAAATAGGCGGTGTCTGAGATAGAAAACAGGGGATCCTGGGTGTTAAAGGATAACCCACCTACATTGAGCCTTGTCTTATTAGTGCGTGTGTATGGTTGTTTACTCTAATATGGTGAGTGTCCGGGTAAAATTTTTGGTTATTACTGAAGCTAACTCTTATTTTACTTGCTGAGTTCGGTAAGGTAAGTTACTTTTAGTTAGGTGCAGCTACTAGAATTGGCTATATGCCCATGTAGCACAACTTCAAAAATAATTCAGATTGACATGCAGCTTATGACAAGGTTAATCTGGGATACAGATGTAACTTAAGCAATAATTCAAAGATTGAGCTACTAAAAGGTAGCTCAACTAAGTAGACAAATAAGATAAGAAAACTTGCCTTTGAAGAAGGACTTGTAAGTAAGGGTTAAAAATAAAATTACCCTGAATACAATCAGATGAGTACTAATCGCCCGTCGCTCGCGGGGAAACCTGTGAAAAGTCGTAACAAGGTAGCAGTAACGGAAGTTGCTGCTAGGCTATAATATGCATATATAGTAAATAATATTATATTTGCCTTCCAAGCAAAAGTTCTAATGAAATTAGTGTATGCTGGCCAAATAGTTTAAGCTAAAACGTTGAGCTGTTAATTCAAAATCGCAGTAATTTGCTTTGGCTTGCTTAAGTAGTTTAGGGAAAACATAAGATTTTCATTCTTAAGTCAGATAGTATTTCTCTTAAGTTGTGCTTAGTAGTTAATGTTAATATAACTGAGAACTGCAAATTCTCCATAGTCTAGTTAGGCCTAAGCTTAGTGCCACGTGGGGGATGATCCAGTTGCTTTGATGAAGCAAAGTTCAAAAGTAGTTTTTTGGCACTTAGAACTTCGAAGCGTTATAAAGAAAAATTGTAGTAAGTAGGGCTTTGATTCCTAAAGAAAAAGTTAATCTTCTTCTTCATAAATAAGTTAAAAGTAGTTAATATATAACTTAGAATTGTCAGTTCTAGATTCCTCTTACTGAGGCTTTTATAATTTATCTTTTTTAAAGAGACGTGCATAATTGTTTTGTGAAAAGTGCACTTGAATTAAAATAGTATAAATAAATTTTAGTACCTTTTGCATAAGGGTTTTTCAAGACAAGTTTAAGAATTTAATTTTCCCGAATAAAAGAGAGTTATTTTTTTGAGTTAAGAAATCGTGGCAGAGATTTAATTAAACTAAAGAATAGCGGCTAGATACTATTCGCGCTTTTAGATATCTGGTTGGCTTAAAAAGATGTGTAAGCATTTTCCTTAACTATTTAAGGGGTAAAATTTTTTGGGTTAAGCTGAAAAATACTAAAATTGATGTTAAAAAAAAATTGGGTTTCTATAGGCTTTAAACTGGCTATTAGATATTAGTGTATTTTAACTAAAACCAGATGGGGAAAAAAGATTAATTGGGTTATTCATTTACTTTAAAATAAGCCTATGGTTGTAGGACCAGTGACTATGATAAAAACGAGTAAAAATATTATTTATTTGGTATTACTATTTTGTTTTACCTTAAAAAACTAAAGGCTAAATAAAAGTTTTAAACGAATTCGGCAAACTAAACTTCTCGACTGTTTAACAAAAACATTTCCTTTTGATGTAAGTAAAAGGTAGTCCCTGCCCAGTGCAACTAGAGTAATGTTTGTTGTAAACGGCGGCGTTAACGTGAGCGTCCTAAGGTAGCGCGATAATTTGCCTTTCAATTGAAGGATGGTATGAAAGGGTTAACGAAGAAGGTGCTGTGTCTGAAAATTTAATTTAAACTAACTTTAAGGTGAAGAGGCCTTTATGTAAAAGAAGGACGACAAGACCCTATGAAGCTTTATCTTAATTGGAGTTTTTGGCTCTTATACGATTTTGATGGGAGATCAGTGAAAATAAGTCTTTCACTATTATATAAATCTAACTCGTATTTCCTAACTTTATATGTGTGGCTAGCTACTCTAGGGATAACAGCGCAATTTCTCCCGAAAGATGGTATTGGAGGGGAAGATTGCGACCTCGATGTTGGCTTTAGATATCCTAGAGGCGTAGAAGCTTCTAATGGTGGGTCTGTTCGCCCTTTAAAATCTAACATGAGCTGAGTTCAGAACGGCGTGAGCTAGTTCAGTTTCTATCCTCTTTTAAAAATGAGCTAATTTTGTACGAAAGGACTTTTTCGCTAAAGCAACGCTTTGCCCTGGCTCTGTCATTGCTTAAATAATGCTACGCAATAAACTGATTAGTTTATAAAAAGGGTTGCCTTTTATGAAGCTGAAGGCCAATTAGTGGCGGTAGGGCGTGTCGTTGGTTCTTGTTAAAATTAGTATTGCTATTTTATTAAAAAATAGGGTTAAAACGGGTTGCAAATTAGGTAAAAAATAAAACAGTCTATTAATGCAGCCAAAAAGCAGCAATCACCCACCTAAAGAATAAAACAAGGGTTCTAAAAAGGCGGTGTGTAATGGATTTGTGCTAGTAACAGACAAAAAAAAACCAAACACTGTGGAAACCCTTAAGAATGAGGTTTTATAGTGTACCGCATTTCCTGTTACCGGCCGGTACAGTGACCGCAAGGCCTGTTCTCCTGTCCTTTTACACGGAAACCCTGTTGCTGATGCATGTAAAAAGCCCTTAGTTAAGATAACTTATAAGTCAAAGTAAAACTTAATTTTACTTGACATTGTGTATTTTATTGAAAATCTAGTTGCGAATGCCCATACCTGTCCAAACTTGTTTTAGATTATGCTTTACAACCTGTTGTAGATAAGGTTTTGAACCCTTTACAGTGAGTAAGCATTTTTCAGAGTCATGTGAGACTTAACCTAATTAGTGGTAGAAAAAAACAAACTTAAACCTAAATTCTAAAGCTATTTGCTTCCTGTGGTTAATTGTAAACTGCAGGAGAAATGGATCTAAGGTGTTAATTTTTTCGTTTGCCCTAATTTTGGTTGCTCATGTGATTTTTTGGGGTTTGAAAACTAGACTATCTGTATCTTAAAATCAAAAAATAAATAGAAATCAAGTCATATGAAAGTTCCCAAAGCGTAATTCATGGGTCACTTAAAGTCTAAGCAAAAAAGTAAATCAAAAATAAAATAAAATCAAAATGACACACTAATGCCTGGGGGGGCTGATCTGGAGGGGAGGAAATAGGAAAGCAGGTTAAATAGAGGTGACAAAAATGTGGTGTGCAGCAACAAAATGAAGCTAAATAAAATTGTGAAACGTAGAAGCGTGAGCTTGTAAACAAGGTTGTGAGCGTCTTAAAAAGTAAGTGTTAACAATAGTATGTAATATTAACACGCCTAAAAGGGGGTTAGGTGGGTTATAAACTTACAAAGACTACAAGTGATGAAGTTTATGTCTGGTCCTGAGGTCCCTTTTAAGTGAGTTAGTTTCGTATAAAAGGTTTTTAAGCAAAGCAATGTTCTGTCACAGATCTGAGTGCTATAGACAATATTGTATAGGGCCTTTTTATGTAAATAAACGTGGCGTTAGGCTGTTAAATGTGCTGGTTATAGGATGGTTACATAGCAATAATTACTATATTTGCCTTCTGGGCAAAAATTTTAATGAAATTAGTGTACGCTGGGTGAATAAATTAAGCTAGAATGTTGAGCTGTTAATTGAAAATCCCAGTAATTTGCTTAGGGTATAAGATTCTTATTCTCAAGCCAGATAGCCTGTCTCTTAAGTTGTGTTTAGTTGCTAATGTTAATATAACTGAGAGCTACAAATTCTTCCTAGCTTAGTTGTACGTGGGGGATGGCCCAGTTGCTTTGATGAAGCTAAGCTCAAAAGTAGTTTATTGCTCTGAGGTGTTATAAAGAAGTATTATAGTACGTAGGACTTTGATTCCTAAAGAAAAAGTTAAAGCTTTTCTTTATAAACAATTTAAGAGGAGTTAATTAGTTTTAGGCTCATCTCACTGAGGTTTTTTAGAATTTATCTTTCTAAAGAAATGCACACGATTGCCTCATAAAAAGCTTACTTGAAGTAAAGTGGGGCAAATAAATTTTAGTACTTCTTGCATAAGGGTAAAGCGAAGAGGCCTGTGTGTAAAAGAAGAGCAACAAGACCCTGCGAAGCTTTATTTTAATTGAAGTTTTTGGGTTTGTTAACCCAAAAGCTTATGCATAGCTTTAAGGTCTCTTTTAAGCGAGCGAGTTTTTAGCTAAAGCAATACTTTGTGACGGATCTGTAATGACATAAATAATATTGTATAATAGGCTGATTAACTTATAAAAAGGGTTCTTTTTATGTAAATGAGTGTGTTGCTTAGTGATAGATTGTTGAATGTGTTGGGCACTAGAGAGGCTGTATGAGAGTGGCTTAGGCAGGGGTTTGCTGCAAAAAAAGGCTTACTGTTAAGGGGTGTGTGAGATGGTTTTTTTTCATATAAAAACTGAGTGTTTAGAATAGACGTTGGAGGAGGGGACTTATGTCAGGGCGGAGGGGGTGACACTGTTAGGGTGCTCCCATTACCTGAAACTATTTCAGCTGTTGGAGATGCTGTTGTGAATGGTGTCGCTGAAGTTGTTCCTGATAATCAGGAGGAAGGGGGCCCCATGCTGAGGGTGGCTATGTTCCTTTAGAAGAACAAATAGCTGTTGTGGAGCCTGAAGTCCAGCTAATGTCTGTCAGCCAGTCGAGCAGAGAAATGTGGTTGTAAGTGAAGAAGACAGTGTTCCTGATGTTAGTAAAGACGGGGTCAGTAGTTATTAATGCTCATAGTTAAAGTTTATTGGTGTATTAATAGTTATAATTTATTAAAATAATCCATAAGATAAGCAAAATTACAGTTAATTCGTTTATTGTTAGGCTGTTATGGTCTATTTAAAAACTGGTCAATACGGGTCTCCTTACACCTAATTAACTTGGTTTTAGTGTATGCTTGAAAGGCTACAAAGCCTTTGCGGGGAGTAAGCATTCTTCAGGACCACATGAGATTCAACCTAATTATTGGCAGAGAAAGTGGTGAATTTGACCCTTAAATTCTAAGTTACTTGGGCTCTATAGCTAATTGTAAGCTGTAGGATAATGGGGATTTGAGACGTTTATTTCCTCATTTACCCAGCTCTGGTTGCTCATGTGGTTTTCGGTTCGAAAACGAGGCGTGTATCTTAAAAATAAAAAATTTTTGAAGCGTAAGTTGTTGGTCGCTTTAAGTCTAATTAAAAATAAAGTAAAAATGGAGCAAAAACAAAGTTGGACACTTAACACTTTGGGTGTCTTCAGAGGTGTAAAAAGGGGGGTCCAAGCTTATGTGTACTCATAAAAAAATGCGGTGTGCGGGGGGTTTGTGCCTGTATATATAACAAAAATTCATGAGGTGGCCGAGGAAGAGGTGGTGAGCTGTAAACTCATAAACAAGGTGTAGGCCTTTCTTATGAGATGGTTGGTAACAATACTGTGAATAATATTAACACGCCTAAGAGGTTGGTCCGTGACGAAGTACTAATAAGTTGGTGAAGATTATGAATGACAGGTTCTATGATTTGCCTTGTCCTGTAAACTTAAACGCTTGGTGAAGGTTTGGCTCTATACTAGGCTTGTGCCTAATTATCCAACTTCTAAGGGTCTTTTATTGTCAACTCATTATACTGCTCATGAAGACATGGCATTCGATTCTGTAGTACATATTATGCGTAATGTGGAAAAAGGATGAATGTTGCGTAATATTCATGCAAATGGGTCCTCTATGTTTTTTATCTGTATTTATGCGCACATTGCTCGTGGGCTGTATTATGGGTCTTATTTAGATAAGACAGTGTGGTATTTTGGGGTGCATTTGTTTTTGTTAACTATGGCGGAGGCTTTCCTCGGTTACACTTTGCCTTGGGGGCAAATGTCATATTGGGGGGCTACTGTTATTACTAATATACTTAGAGTGATCCCCGTAGTAGGAGAGAGTATGCTCCGCTATGTATGAGGGGGTTGGACCGTGTGTAATGCAACTCTAAAGCGGTTTTATACTTTACACTTTCTCTTACCGTTTGTGATAGTGGCGGTTGTTTTTTTACACCTGTTTTTTTTACATGAGAAAGGGAGTAATAACCCTTTGGGTATTGAAAGAGGTACTATGTGTGTGCCCTTCCACCCCTTCTATACTATTAAAGATCTTTTTGGTTATGTTTGCTTTAGGTCTTTTTTATATATTTAGTGTGTGTGGATCCTGAGCTGTTAGGGAATCATTTAAACTATTGGCCTGCTAATCCTATAAAAACGCCAATCCATGTTCAGCCTGAGTGGTATTTTATGTTTGCTTATGCAATCCTTCGTTCAATTCCTCATAAAGCGGGGGGGGGTATATGTTATGTTTTTGTCGATTGTAGTATTATACCTAATTCCTAGTCTTCACAGAGGTAAGTATCGAAGTTTATGTTTTTACCCGTTTAATCAAGTAGTGTTTTGAGTGTTGGTTGGTAGGTTTATTAGGTTAACATGGATTGGTGCTCGCCCAGTGCGGGAGCCTTATATCATTTTGGGGCAGTGTCTTTCAGTCATTTATTTCTCTAGGTTGTTATTAAACCCTCTTTCTTTGTGGGTGTGGGACAAGCTGCTTGAATACCCTAAATTCTGTAGGAGTCGTCCTGTAGACCTGAAATGGTTTAAGTTTTTAGCTTATTTCAAGTTATTAAAATTAGTAAATCGCGAAAGTAGCGCACGTGAGTGGGCTAATAAGTGTAGAAAAATATAAATATGTCTTTTTACGGGAGTCGATATTTTGGTGATATTGTCCATGGGGAACTAGGGAAAGACCTGTTCCGGTACCATGGTTTTGTGATGATAGTAGCAGTGGCTGTGTTGGTCTTTGTTATATATATAGGATGCGTAATCCTTCTTACTAAATTTTCTTATCGCCATTTCTTGAACCGTCAACGATTAGAATTTTGATGGACTATTGTGCCAATGTTGATGTTAGTAGGGTTGTGGTTTCCTTCTATAATTAACCTATATTATATAGAAGAAGTAAAACGGCCCCGGTGAAATTTTAAGGCGATTGGGAAACAATGGTACTGATCTTACGAATTTTGTCGCAATTTAGACACTCCAAGCTCTAGAGAAAGCGCTGAAAGAATTTCGTGTTATACAATTGATTCTTACATAGAAGACCAGCAGGAGACATTTAGAAAAGGAGGGTATCGTTTGTTGGATGTTGATAACCGGATGGTGGCTCCAGCAGATGTGCAAATAACTGCTTTTGTAAGAAGGTCTGATGTGCTCCATTCGTTTGCACTCCCTAAGTTACTAATTAAAGTAGATGCCATCCCAGGTCGAATTAATCGGCTTCCTATAAAAGCTTCCCAGTGTAGAATTATTTACGGGCAGTGTTCTGAAATTTGCGGGGTTAACCATAGATTTATACCGATTGTGATTGAGTTTATTCCTGAGAAATATTTTGTCATATGGTTGGAAGCTCTTAACTAAAATAAAAAATAAGCTAAAGCTTTTAAGAAGCGTTAAACTTTTAATTTAATGAACTTGTACAATGGGCAAGTAGCTTTTAGTGATAAGGTGGTCTAATATTAGGATATAGGGCTCATGCCCCTAAGGCGCCGTGAGTAGTGGCTCTTATCTTTGTGAGAGCTGGCAGAGCTAATGCGTTTGATTTAGGATCAATTCATAAGTATATATACTTGCTTTCATGGCACAAGCTGGCAGACCTAATGCATACGATTTAAGCTCGTCTTATAAGATATACTCTTGTTTGTGTGTGAATTACAAAGCTAAGCCCAGTCTCATTATGGTTAGTGTCGAGTGTCTATTTAAGACTCTAAGGAGAGTAGCTGTTTTCTTTGGAGCCTCTATCCTATTAAGCCTTTGTCAAGTGTCAGCGGACTCTTTTACTCCCTTGGGGTCGACTAAGGCTGCACTGGTGGACTGAGTAGGCGTGGTTGTTGGTGTTATCCCTTTTGTAGGGGTGCTTCTCGCTGTGGGCTTCTATACTTTGTTGGAACGTAAAATTTTGGCTATCATTATA
The DNA here is from genome assembly GCF_036588685.1 of Mytilus trossulus. Classification (NCBI taxonomy): domain Eukaryota; kingdom Metazoa; phylum Mollusca; class Bivalvia; order Mytilida; family Mytilidae; genus Mytilus; species Mytilus trossulus. The sequence goes on along the minus strand of NW_026963617.1, from coordinate 20,184 downwards.
ATCCGAAAGGGTCCATCCAAGGTGAGTTATATAGGGATCTTGCAGCCTTTTAGTGACGCAGGTAAGTTGTTATGTAAAGAGTTTATTGTGCCTACACGTGCTAACGTAGGGCCCTTCATTTTGGCTCCTGCACTAATATTAACTATCAGTTTACTTGGATGGCTTTTATACCCGTATAAGTCGGCTGAAGTGTTTTATGTTTTCGGGGTGATTCTGTTTATAGTTATTACTAGAGTCAGGGTTTACGGGGTAATAATATCCGGATGGGCTTCTAACTCTAAATACTCTTTGCTAGGTGCAGTTCGTGCGATGGCGCAAAGAATTTCTTATGAGATCCCTATAGGATTTATCTTCTTTTGTGTGGTGCTGTGCTCGGGTGTGTTTATGTTTCAAGAAATTAGGGTGTTCCAACAAAGGTCCTTTTTTTTCTTTTTTCCTTTGTGCGTAGTTATAGTTGTCTGAATGCTGTGTATGCTAGCTGAAACTAATCGGGCGCCATTTGATTTTGTGGAAGGAGAGTCGGAATTAGTGTCAGGATACAACGTGGAGTACAGCGGAGGGGGGTTTGCAGTTATATTTATTGCGGAGTACTCTAGTATTCTTCTCAGAAGGGTTATAAGGGCGGCGATATTTTTCGGGGGAAATGAAGCGTTGATCGGGGTCTTTATGATGGCTTTTGCGGTCTTCTTTGTGGTTATTCGTGCTTCTTTACCTCGTTTACGTTATGATAAGTTAATGAGTTTGTGTTGGACTGTTCTTCTATGTGTCATACTTATGGCTAGTGTGTGTGTAGTAGTTCTAGTTAGGGTGTATGTAAGATAATATAAACTAGTATAATTCATTTACACTGAATGTGTCAGATAAAGTCTGTCTTACTTATGGTTAAAAGGTTGGCAATTAGACTTATTGCATTGATTATTATAAAAAACCTAAATATGAGTGTCATTGGGTTAAGCGTTCTAACTATTCTAAGTATGGGCGCCACAAGAGTCGCGATAGGGGGGGTAGAGTTGAACGGGTTGTACACCACAGACTTTGTAATAGGGTTAATGGTTACACTAACTCTATTTGTAGCAATTCTTTCCTACCTAAGGAGGGTTAAGATCCACCGGAAAGCAAGATTTAATTTAATAATTATCAGAATCAGCCTAATTTTAGTGATAAGATTCAGGGTGAGGAGGTTCTTTCTTTTTTTTTTTTTTTTTGAAAGTGTGCTAGCCCCTCTGTTGTTATTAATTGTAGGCTGAGGCTATCAGCCAGAGCGTTTACAGGCAGGGGGGTATATAGTAATCTATACGGTGTTCGGATCTCTTTTTTTCTTATGGGGGGTAAGAGAACTCTATATTAGAGGGTTGAGGAGGAGGATAAGTTCTGTGGTAAGGCTAGTAAAAAAAAGGGGAATGAGATTGTGATGGCTATACATTCTAGGGTTTCTTATCAAGCTACCAATATATCCATTTCACCTGTGACTACCTAAGGCTCACGTAGAGGCCCCAGTAGCCGGTTCGATGCTATTGGCCGGGGTGGTACTAAAATTAGGAGGGTACGGGCTGCTTCGATTTATAATAGTTATACAAATAAGGCTTAGAAGCGTTTTTTTTGTGCTGCTACTAGTGGTGAACTTGGCAGGAGGTGTCTACGCAGGATTAGCGTGTGTACGGCAAGTGGACCTAAAATGTTTGGTAGCATATTCCTCTGTAGCGCATATGAGGCTTGTGCTATTAGGAGTGCTTAGCAACACGGTATTAGGGGTAGTGGGGGCCATTATTATTATGATCGGGCATGGGTTGTGTTCATCAGGTTTGTTCAGGTATGTGAATGCTATCTATAAGATGAGGCACTCGCGTCTGCTAGTAATAAATAAAGGGGGCTTGTTAGTCTGCCCAAGTCTAGTCTTAATGTGTTTCCTGTTAAGATCAAGCAACATAGCAGCCCCTCCTAGTCTAAACTTATTTGGGGAAATCCTCGTTTTCGGCGTGGGAGGGTGAATAAGTGGAGTGTTCCTGCTTATCCTGGGTCTGATAAGCTTTATTAGGGCATGTTTTAGACTATACCTATATGGAAGTTGTTGTCACGGGAAGGGGGTGTCACACAGGGAGTCCTTAAACTTGAGAAGAGTTTGTGATGTTTTTGTTCTGGCGGCTCATTGGATACCGCTGAACTTTATGTTTATGTTTATACCCTAAACAATGAATCGTAATCCTTATTCTCGTTACTATGTACCAGGTCCAAGTCCGTGGCCCTTTTTTGTGGCTATCTCGGCAAACGGAATAGCGGTAGGGTTAATTTTGTGACTGCATCGAACTCCCAGATTTCTATTAATAGGAATGAGGTTGGGGTGTATACTATTGAGAACTTTTAGATGATGGCGAGACTTAATTCGTGAGGGAGATATTGGGTTTCATACTCGCTTCGTAATCAAGAGATTTCGTGATGGAGTTGCCCTTTTTATTCTGTCTGAAGTAATGTTCTTCTTTTCTTTTTTTTGGACTTTCTTCCATAATGCCTTAAGACCCTCGTGTGAACTAGGGATGCGATGACCCCCTCCAGGGATCCGCACGCCAAACCCGTCGTCGACAAGGCTGTTCGAGACAGGTCTTTTAATTAGGAGGGGGTTATTCGTAACTCAAGCCCATAAGAGAATGCGTTTGAAGGATTATGATGTTGGGCCATTTATTGGCCTAGTGGTAACAATTTTATGTGGGACTGTGTTCTTCCTAGTGCAACTTCGAGAATACTACTGAAACTCATACACTATTGCAGATAGGGTGTATGGAAGAGTGTTTTATTTACTAACTGGGTTTCATGGAATGCACGTAGTTGTGGGGACTCTTTGACTAATGGTGAGGTTAGTCCGACTATGGCGTGGGGAGTTTTCCAGTCAACGGCACTTTGGTTTTGAGGCTTGCATTTGGTACTGACACTTCGTAGATGTGGTATGGGTAGCATTATGATGTTTAGTATATGTGTGGTTTGGAGGATGGTTATACATGTGGTGGTTCAAAATATGAGACGGGGACGTCTATACGTTTAAGTACCCAGACGCAAAGCCTTCGTGGTATGCGTACATTCAAGAAGAGCATGCTCCGTCCTGATATAAGATTCCTGACCATTTAAAAGGTTAAAAATAGGAGTCATACAGACTAGTTAAACAGTTTTGATTTGAAATCAAGTACCAAAGCGATTCCAAGCGCTTACTAGTCTGAGTAAAGTAGTCTAATTAAGGACAGAAGACCTATGATTTTCAAGTGTTATAAGTAACCTTTACTTGAAATGGTAAGCTTTGTGGTAAGACCTATAAAATTAGTGAGATTAGGGGTAATATTGATCGGGACAATTCTTAGGGTTAGAAGAGAAGAGATAGTAGGGGTGTGACTCGGTTTAGAGCTAAATCTGTATGGATTTCTTGTAATTATAAACCCTGATGGTCACTATAGTCCTGAGCCCTGTGTAAAATATTTTGTGGTACAAAGAACGGGGTCAATTCTGATACTAGTGGGTTTTGTAACCTTGATAGAGCAGCACGTAGTGAGAGGGCTGGTGATAAGGGGGGCGGGTACAGTGTTAAAATCTGGCGTTTTCCCGCTACATTCGTGGGTCCCTTCAATTATTAAGAACAGCAGATGGTTAGCAAGAGGGTTAATATTAACTTGGCAAAAAGTCGCCCCCCTTGTCTTTTTATCAATAATTATACCCTCTAAGGGGTTGTGAGTAGTAATTGTATTGATAGCTGGAATTGGGGCAGTAGGGGGCCTTAACCAGAATTCAGTACGAGTAATAAGCGCGTACTCGTCGTTTGTGCATACATCATGAATGCTGTTAGGGCTCACATGGTCAAGAGTAGTCTTTGTAGGGTATTTTGCAGTTTACTCGCTGTCGGTAGGGCTGTTTTTTTATGGGTGCTCAATAATAAACAAAACAAGAATGGGCGGTCAGATTAGTAGAGCCGCGAGGGGTATAGGGTTACTGATACTGATGGGGATGCCTCCTTTCCTTGGCTTTCTAGCGAAAGTATTGGTGTTTCTAATGAGAGGAAGGGCTGTAATCGTGGCTTGTATTATAGGTTCAGTAATCAGGCTAAAATTCTACATTGACTTTTTTTATAGGATAGTAATAAAAAGGTTAGTAGACAAAAACAAAGCAGAATTCAAGATTATGTGGAGGATAGTGATCGGGGCTAACCTAGCAGGGGGGGCATTGATCTTGGTGAGATTTATTTAGAAACTGCTTTTAGGCCAGGGGCGTTTTGATTTCGGCTCAAAAAGAGTGGGTAAAACCACAAAAGTATGATAAAAAGGTAATTTAAAATAAAATATTTTGTTTCAAACATAACTATAGGTAGTTGTTACCTCCTTTTTGTAGAATGGTACTTTAAAAAAAAGGATTGGTTTGCATCTAATTATTAAGCCTAGGTTTTCATTCTTAAGTGAGGAAGTTAATTAACATAATAGGGCTGCTAACTTTGTTATAAATGGCTTGTACCATTTTTCCTTATAAAAAAGTAGTTTAATTTAAGAACGATAGGTTGTGGGGCTATTAGTGGTGTCAACCCTTTTTTAGCTAGATATAGTTTAAAATAAAATATTGGCTTTGGGAGCTAAAGACACTTCCATAAGTTTTCTAGAAGAATGGTTATGGGGTTAAGAGTTGCGTTTGTCTGCATTGTGTCTTTTTTGTTTACGGGGTTATTTATGCTACTAAGGGAAAAGCGGGGTCTAGACCGAGAAAAGTGCAGTCCATATGAGTGTGGATTTGAGCCTATTGGAAGAGCTCGGAGGCCCTTTTCTATCCGATTCTTTCTAGTAGCAGTTTTGTTCGTCGTGTTTGATGTAGAGGTAGTGCTGTTAATACCTTTTGCCTACATGTTCTTTTACGGTAAGAGAGTGTTAGGGATTTTGTCCTCAAGGGGTTTCCTTCTTATCTTGTTTGGGGGTCTCTACCACGAATATCGTGAGGGGTCTTTGGAATGAGTAGGTTAATACTAGAAGTGGCATTTATGCGAAACGAATTTTGATGAGAGGTGATTGTAAGAGGCTTACTTTTGCTGTTGGAAGTGTATTGTGTGTACCTGTGGTTTTCACGTCGAGAGTGCTTCTTAAGGAAGTATGGGACCAATGAAAGTTCTCAAGGATCTAATAGAAGGTTTGAAAAGGCATATCTTACTATAGCGTATAGGGAAAAAAATATTAAGAGGCTAAAATCTAGTGCGGCTCTAAGGGCTAATAAGGCTAGATGATTGGCTTCTAAGTAAGGATAAATAAAATGATAAAAATACTAAAAAAGGAAGAAGTAGGGGGTTATGGAGAAGTGGAGTCCTGGTGACGTCGATGGCTGTGATCAACAAATCACAAAGATATTGGAACCCTTTATCTGTATAGCGGAGTCTGAGGAGGGTTGTTTGGAGCAAGGTTGAGGTTAATGATCCGAATGCAACTGGGGCATCCTGGAGCAGTGTTCTTAAAAAGAGATTGATTCTATAATGTGGTGGTTACAACGCATGCCTTAATAATAATTTTTTTTGCTGTGATACCTATCTTAATTGGAGCTTTCGGTAATTGGTTGATTCCTCTGCTAGTAGGAGGTAAAGATATAATTTACCCGCGAATAAACAACTTAAGTTATTGACTATCTCCTAATGCACTATATTTACTAATACTGTCCTTTAGAACGGATAAAGGAGTTGGTGCTGGATGAACTATTTACCCCCCTTTATCTGTGTACCCCTATCATAGGGGCCCTAGGATGGATGTTCTTATTGTGTCACTACATCTAGCTGGGCTCAGCTCTCTAGTGGGGGCTATTAACTTTGCTAGGACCAATAAAAATATGCCAGTGTTAGAAATGAAAGGAGAACGAGCGGAGCTTTATGTTTTAAGGATTAGAGTTACTGCAGTTCTTTTAATTATTTCAATTCCGGTTCTAGGAGGGGGCATCACAATAATCTTGTTTGACCGAAACTTTAACACAACTTTTTTCGATCCCGCAGGAGGGGGGGACCCCGTTTTGTTCCAACATTTGTTTTGATTTTTTGGGCATCCGGAAGTGTATATTCTTATTCTACCTGCCTTTGGTGTGATATCAAAAGTAATTATGCATTGCTCTGGAAAAGAAGCGGTTTTTGGTCTAATTGGGATAGTATACGCAATAATCGGAATTGGAGGGTTAGGGTGTATGGTGTGGGCTCACCACATGTTTACCGTAGGTCTTAATGTTGATACTCGAGGCTATTTTTCTACCGCAACTATAGTAATCGCTGTTCCAACAGGGGTGAAAGTATTCAGATGACTGGCAACTATAGCAGGAAGAAAATTCAAAATAAAGCCTGCCGCCTACTGAAGTACTGGGTTTCTGTTTTTATTCACCGTGGGAGGGCTAACAGGGGTCTTACTGTCTAGGGCTTCTATGGATGTGTCTCTACACGACACATATTATGTGGTGGCTCATTTCCATTATGTGCTAAGAATAGGGGCGGTGTTTGGGGTGTTCTGTGGTCTTAACCATTGGTTGCCAAATTTTGTTGGAGTATGCTTTAATAAGAAATGGAGGAAAGCCCATTTTATAGCAATATTTTTTGGGGTAAATACTACCTTCTTTCCTCAGCATTTCTTAGGCCTAAGAGGAATGCCTCGACGGTATATAGACTACGCTGATATTTATGCTCACTGACATTGGGTGTCTTCTTATGGGTCCGCTGTGTCTTTTGGGTCTCTAATATATTTTAAGTTCCTTCTATGAGAGGCTCTAGTAAGCCAGCGAGGGGTTGTATTTAGTGGGGGTTTATGTGGTGAAATAGACTGAGCAGGTACCCGAGACCTTTATCCAGGAAGGAAGCATGTTTATAGCCAATTGCCATTTGTGTGAACTAACCCTTATAACACGTGTATCACTTATATTTATAAGAAATCGCGTAATCAATAATTTAAAGTCATGTTAATAGATGTTTTTTCTAGATTTGATGCTCACAGCTATAACTTAATTTGGTTGTCTATGCCGTTATGGTTGCTGTCTTCTATAGTGCCAATAACCGTGCTATTTAGAGACGTGTACACTAAGGGTAGAAGTACGAGCTCTTTTCGGAGTTTGGTGCTATCCTTTACTTATTCGATGATTCGATTGAACGGAAAGGGACTAAAGCTATCTGGGTTTCCTCTAGTAATAAGGGGTCTGTTCATGATAATTCTGATACTAAATCTGTCTGGAAACTTTCCATTCTTTTTCCCTGTAAGAGGGCAGTTTGTGTTCGGGTTCTCCTTTGCTTTGTCTATTTGAACTTGTTTAGTTTTATCTAGTCTTTTATGCAGATTTGAGCAGGGGTTGATGAGTCTCGTTCCAACAGGTTGCCCGTTAATCCTTGTGCCTTTTATAGTAGTGGTTGAGCTAATTAGTGGCATACTTCGCCCTTTAACATTAGTTTTACGTCTGACACTAAATCTGGGAGCTGGTAAAGTAATTCTAACTATATGCAGGAGAGAGTTAGTAGTTAGCTGGTTAAATAGCAGAAGGCTGCTTACAGGAGTTGGGGGTATTAAAGGGTTAATAATGGGCGGAGGTGTTTTTGGAGCCGCTGAAGTTGCAATCGCGTGTATTCAGTGTTATATTTTTTGTGTCTTATTGTGTCTCTATACGGAGGATCATAGAAGGTAGGTAGTTTTAAAAGCTTTGCTGAAGCGACGGCCTTGTAAGTCGTAGAAAACTATGTGTTTTAAAGCTATGATTTGAATAAAATTCCTAGGAGTTTTCTTAATAAGTATAGGCTGTTTTGTAATCTTCCGTATAAACAAACACCTTTTGTGTTTATTTGTAGGGCTTGAAATAATAAGACTAGGCTTATTGTTTGTAACCCATGTGTTTCTAATAAATCAGTTTTGGTTAATTTTACTAATTCTATGTTTAGCTGTTTGCGAAGCCAGAATTTGCTTGGCCCTTCTGGTTATGGTGATGCGACTATGCGGAGACGATTTGATGTCAAGGTTACTAAGAGATGGCTCGTAAAAATAGTATCATACAATTAAAAAGTAACTTAGGGTTACTTTTACTGATTCTGATTGGATACTTATTTATTCTTAGAGGGAGGACCTTTGGAAAAGCTTATTTATTGGAAGTTACTGTTTGAGAGAGTAATTGTCTCTCATTTAGCTTCAGAGTTCTACTAGATAGCGTAAGAATAGTCTTTGTTGGGACGGTTTTGGTAATTAGAGGAAGTGTAGCAACCTACTGCAAGTGGTATATAGCTGGAGAGCCATACTACAAGCGGTTTATGGGATTAGTATGGTTGTTTGTGCTGTCTATAGTGTTTATAATCTTAGTTCCTAATTTAGTAATACTTTTAATTGGTTGAGACGGGCTAGGGCTCACCTCATTCCTATTAGTGGCTTATTACCAGAACAATAAGAGGTTATCTGCGGCTATGTTGACAGCTTTGACTAATCGAATTGGGGATGTTTTTGTACTTTTTAGAGTTTCTATTTTTTTAAGAGAAGGGGGGTGGTTAATTTATATACCACCCAGTGCAGACATGGGTTAATTTAGGGTTTGTGGTAGTTCTTGCAGGTATAACTAAAAGCGCACAAATGCCGTTTTGCGCATGGCTACCTGCTGCCATGGCGGCACCCACACCGGTCTCCTCTTTGGTGCATTCTTCGACATTGGTGACAGCTGGGGTTTATTTGATTCTTCGCTCTTTTTATATTATCAGAGCTAATCCCTTTGTGACTCAAATACTTATAGTCTTAAGACTATTTACTCTAATATTAGCGGGGTCAAGGGCTGTGTTTGCGTTTGACCTAAAAAAGGTAATCGCACTCTCGACTTTGAGGCAGTTAAGGTTAATAATATTCTCGATTTCAATCCTTCTTCCGTCTGTAGCTTTTTTTCATTTAGTAACCCATGCGGTATTTAAAGCTTTGTTGTTTCTAGGCGCAGGGGGTGTTATTCATAGAAACCAAAGAATCCAAGATATCCGGGGGTTAAGAAGCTTGTGGCAAGGATTACCGGTAAGAATGGGTGCAATAACGGTTGCAATTGTGTCCTTGAGAGGGGCCCCGTTTATAAGAGGGTTTTTCTCTAAAGACCTAATAATTGAGCTAAGAATGATAGACAGAAGAATAACTTATGGGTGCTATTTATTAGAGCTAACAGGTTTAATCTTCACTTCTTTTTATAGGGCACGGATTGTATTTAGAGTAATACTTGGGTCTAATTACGTTAATAGCAGAAGTTTGCGGATTAATGAGCACTTAAATATACAAACTCCTTTTCTTAGCCTGTATATTGGGGCTATTATCTTAGGAGGGGTATTAGGGAGGAAAATAGAGAGGTTTGGGTTTGTAGTAGTTCTTGAGAAATATGAGAGAGTCAGAGTATTTCTTATTCCCTTTGTAGGGTTAATTTTGTGATGAGGAGTGCTTAGAAAATTAGGGTCTAAGCCTTGGTCGTCAGCCAAACTATTAAGATTCTTTTTGAGAATGTGGCTCATAGAGAGGCTAACCTCCCACCCCAGAAAAATGGCCTTCTTTAAGGGGTCCAGGATGGTAGCTCAAAGTCTGGATCAAGGTTGACTAGAGCTATTGGGCCCTCAAGGTGCCCATAAGGGACTAGGTCAACTCAGCTGTTTGAATGAAATTGTTCAGAAAAATTATTTTACCTACCAGCTGGTAGTATGAGGGCTGGTGGTAGCGGGGGGCGTAAGCTTAATTATGTTTATATAATGAGAGTTATAGTCATATGTGTAATTTTGATGGCTGTGTTTTCGATTGTCTTAATTGCCAAGCAACCTATTTCTTTAGGGCTAGTGCTATTGAGGGGGTCTATAATTGCATGTGTGGAGGTTGCACTGGAGGTTAGAAGGTTGTTAGGGTTCTTATTGTTCCTAACTTACGTTAGGGGTGTAATAGTCCTGTTCTTGTATGTTTTAAGGATCTACCCCAATGAAGTGTATCGTTTTAATCTAGAGTTTATGGTTCTCGTCAGAAGGTGTTGTGCCAGAGCGGTCCTTATGGGTCTTATGAATTACGAGTACAGAGAAATTAGCGGGTCTTTGTTTCTAAGTTTCATGGCTGAAAGAAGCGGGTTAAGGTTATATATCCTAATAGCTGGTGTGTTACTGTTTGTAATATTAGTGGTGTCGTATTTGTGCATAAAAACCATGGTGCCTTTACGAAGAGTAAAATAAACCTAAAATAGAAGATACAGTAGCTTAATTAAAGCGTCTCATTGAAAATGAGGAAGATGGATACTTTAGTACCTTGTGTCAAATCTGTAGGAGGGTTTGATTATGGCCCTAAATTTATGGGCAAAATGCTTCTCATGATTCTAAATGCGGGCTTGAACAAATTAAGTGCAAGTTCAACATCAGTGGGGAAAATTGGTTAATAAAGGAAACTTTAACCCAGCTTTTTGACAAATTCGGGGTCAATTGATGAATGCCAGCAGCCGCGGTTAGATTCAGTTCGAATATAAATTTAAGCGGATTGGTTAGAGTCAATGTTGTGTTATAAAACTATAAAAAAACTATAGGTGCAGTGTAATGTTAACGGTTTTTTGTGGTTATATTCCTAAAGTTTTAGTGAGCTTCTAACGAATCTATGAAGTGAAACCAGGATTAGATACCCTGTTATCCATAGTTTAAAACAAAAGTTCCTCTTAACTAAACATTTGGTTGTCAAAGAGAAATAAATAGGCGGTGTCTGAGATAGAAAACAGGGGATCCTGGGTGTTAAAGGATAACCCACCTACATTTGAGCCTTGTCTTATTAGTGCGTGTGTATGGTTGTTTACTCTAATATGGTGAGTGTCCGGGTAAAATTTTTGGTTATTACTGAAGCTAACTCTTATTTTACTTGCTGAGTTCGGTAAGGTAAGTTACTTTTAGTTAGGTGCAGCTACTAGAATTGGCTATATGCCCATGTAGCACAACTTCAAAAATAATTCAGATTGACATGCAGCTTATGACAAGGTTAATCTGGGATACAGATGTAACTTAAGCAATAATTCAAAGATTGAGCTACTAAAAGGTAGCTCAACTAAGTAGACAAATAAGATAAGAAAACTTGCCTTTGAAGAAGGACTTGTAAGTAAGGGTTAAAAATAAAATTACCCTGAATACAATCAGATGAGTACTAATCGCCCGTCGCTCGCGGGGAAACCTGTGAAAAGTCGTAACAAGGTAGCAGTAACGGAAGTTGCTGCTAGGCTATAATATGCATATATAGTAAATAATATTATATTTGCCTTCCAAGCAAAAGTTCTAATGAAATTAGTGTATGCTGGCCAAATAGTTTAAGCTAAAACGTTGAGCTGTTAATTCAAAATCGCAGTAATTTGCTTTGGCTTGCTTAAGTAGTTTAGGGAAAACATAAGATTTTCATTCTTAAGTCAGATAGTATTTCTCTTAAGTTGTGCTTAGTAGTTAATGTTAATATAACTGAGAACTGCAAATTCTCCATAGTCTAGTTAGGCCTAAGCTTAGTGCCACGTGGGGGATGATCCAGTTGCTTTGATGAAGCAAAGTTCAAAAGTAGTTTTTTGGCACTTAGAACTTCGAAGCGTTATAAAGAAAAATTGTAGTAAGTAGGGCTTTGATTCCTAAAGAAAAAGTTAATCTTCTTCTTCATAAATAAGTTAAAAGTAGTTAATATATAACTTAGAATTGTCAGTTCTAGATTCCTCTTACTGAGGCTTTTTATAATTTATCTTTTTTAAAGAGACGTGCATAATTGTTTTGTGAAAAGTGCACTTGAATTAAAATAGTATAAATAAATTTTAGTACCTTTTGCATAAGGGTTTTTCAAGACAAGTTTAAGAATTTAATTTTCCCGAATAAAAGAGAGTTATTTTTTTGAGTTAAGAAATCGTGGCAGAGATTTAATTAAACTAAAGAATAGCGGCTAGATACTATTCGCGCTTTTAGATATCTGGTTGGCTTAAAAAGATGTGTAAGCATTTTCCTTAACTATTTAAGGGGTAAAATTTTTTGGGTTAAGCTGAAAAATACTAAAATTGATGTTAAAAAAAAATTGGGTTTCTATAGGCTTTAAACTGGCTATTAGATATTAGTGTATTTTAACTAAAACCAGATGGGGAAAAAAGATTAATTGGGTTATTCATTTACTTTAAAATAAGCCTATGGTTGTAGGACCAGTGACTATGATAAAAACGAGTAAAAATATTATTTATTTGGTATTACTATTTTGTTTTACCTTAAAAAACTAAAGGCTAAATAAAAGTTTTTAAACGAATTCGGCAAACTAAACTTCTCGACTGTTTAACAAAAACATTTCCTTTTGATGTAAGTAAAAGGTAGTCCCTGCCCAGTGCAACTAGAGTAATGTTTGTTGTAAACGGCGGCGTTAACGTGAGCGTCCTAAGGTAGCGCGATAATTTGCCTTTCAATTGAAGGATGGTATGAAAGGGTTAACGAAGAAGGTGCTGTGTCTGAAAATTTAATTTAAACTAACTTTAAGGTGAAGAGGCCTTTATGTAAAAGAAGGACGACAAGACCCTATGAAGCTTTATCTTAATTGGAGTTTTTGGCTCTTATACGATTTTGATGGGAGATCAGTGAAAATAAGTCTTTCACTATTATATAAATCTAACTCGTATTTCCTAACTTTATATGTGTGGCTAGCTACTCTAGGGATAACAGCGCAATTTCTCCCGAAAGATGGTATTGGAGGGGAAGATTGCGACCTCGATGTTGGCTTTAGATATCCTAGAGGCGTAGAAGCTTCTAATGGTGGGTCTGTTCGCCCTTTAAAATCTAACATGAGCTGAGTTCAGAACGGCGTGAGCTAGTTCAGTTTCTATCCTCTTTTAAAAATGAGCTAATTTTGTACGAAAGGACTTTTTCGCTAAAGCAACGCTTTGCCCTGGCTCTGTCATTGCTTAAATAATGCTACGCAATAAACTGATTAGTTTATAAAAAGGGTTGCCTTTTATGAAGCTGAAGGCCAATTAGTGGCGGTAGGGCGTGTCGTTGGTTCTTGTTAAAATTAGTATTGCTATTTTATTAAAAAATAGGGTTAAAACGGGTTGCAAATTAGGTAAAAAATAAAACAGTCTATTAATGCAGCCAAAAAGCAGCAATCACCCACCTAAAGAATAAAACAAGGGTTCTAAAAAGGCGGTGTGTAATGGATTTGTGCTAGTAACAGACAAAAAAAAACCAAACACTGTGGAAACCCTTAAGAATGAGGTTTTATAGTGTACCGCATTTCCTGTTACCGGCCGGTACAGTGACCGCAAGGCCTGTTCTCCTGTCCTTTTACACGGAAACCCTGTTGCTGATGCATGTAAAAAGCCCTTAGTTAAGATAACTTATAAGTCAAAGTAAAACTTAATTTTACTTGACATTGTGTATTTTATTGAAAATCTAGTTGCGAATGCCCATACCTGTCCAAACTTGTTTTAGATTATGCTTTACAACCTGTTGTAGATAAGGTTTTGAACCCTTTACAGTGAGTAAGCATTTTTCAGAGTCATGTGAGACTTAACCTAATTAGTGGTAGAAAAAAACAAACTTAAACCTAAATTCTAAAGCTATTTGCTTCCTGTGGTTAATTGTAAACTGCAGGAGAAATGGATCTAAGGTGTTAATTTTTTTCGTTTGCCCTAATTTTGGTTGCTCATGTGATTTTTTGGGGTTTGAAAACTAGACTATCTGTATCTTAAAATCAAAAAATAAATAGAAATCAAGTCATATGAAAGTTCCCAAAGCGTAATTCATGGGTCACTTAAAGTCTAAGCAAAAAAGTAAATCAAAAATAAAATAAAATCAAAATGACACACTAATGCCTGGGGGGGCTGATCTGGAGGGGAGGAAATAGGAAAGCAGGTTAAATAGAGGTGACAAAAATGTGGTGTGCAGCAACAAAATGAAGCTAAATAAAATTGTGAAACGTAGAAGCGTGAGCTTGTAAACAAGGTTGTGAGCGTCTTAAAAAGTAAGTGTTAACAATAGTATGTAATATTAACACGCCTAAAAGGGGGTTAGGTGGGTTATAAACTTACAAAGACTACAAGTGATGAAGTTTATGTCTGGTCCTGAGGTCCCTTTTAAGTGAGTTAGTTTCGTATAAAAGGTTTTTAAGCAAAGCAATGTTCTGTCACAGATCTGAGTGCTATAGACAATATTGTATAGGGCCTTTTTATGTAAATAAACGTGGCGTTAGGCTGTTAAATGTGCTGGTTATAGGATGGTTACATAGCAATAATTACTATATTTGCCTTCTGGGCAAAAATTTTAATGAAATTAGTGTACGCTGGGTGAATAAATTAAGCTAGAATGTTGAGCTGTTAATTGAAAATCCCAGTAATTTGCTTAGGGTATAAGATTCTTATTCTCAAGCCAGATAGCCTGTCTCTTAAGTTGTGTTTAGTTGCTAATGTTAATATAACTGAGAGCTACAAATTCTTCCTAGCTTAGTTGTACGTGGGGGGATGGCCCAGTTGCTTTGATGAAGCTAAGCTCAAAAGTAGTTTATTGCTCTGAGGTGTTATAAAGAAGTATTATAGTACGTAGGACTTTGATTCCTAAAGAAAAAGTTAAAGCTTTTCTTTATAAACAATTTAAGAGGAGTTAATTAGTTTTAGGCTCATCTCACTGAGGTTTTTTAGAATTTATCTTTCTAAAGAAATGCACACGATTGCCTCATAAAAAGCTTACTTGAAGTAAAGTGGGGCAAATAAATTTTAGTACTTCTTGCATAAGGGTAAAGCGAAGAGGCCTGTGTGTAAAAGAAGAGCAACAAGACCCTGCGAAGCTTTATTTTAATTGAAGTTTTTGGGTTTGTTAACCCAAAAGCTTATGCATAGCTTTAAGGTCTCTTTTAAGCGAGCGAGTTTTTAGCTAAAGCAATACTTTGTGACGGATCTGTAATGACATAAATAATATTGTATAATAGGCTGATTAACTTATAAAAAGGGTTCTTTTTATGTAAATGAGTGTGTTGCTTAGTGATAGATTGTTGAATGTGTTGGGCACTAGAGAGGCTGTATGAGAGTGGCTTAGGCAGGGGTTTGCTGCAAAAAAAGGCTTACTGTTAAGGGGTGTGTGAGATGGTTTTTTTTCATATAAAAACTGAGTGTTTAGAATAGACGTTGGAGGAGGGGACTTATGTCAGGGCGGAGGGGGTGACACTGTTAGGGTGCTCCCATTACCTGAAACTATTTCAGCTGTTGGAGATGCTGTTGTGAATGGTGTCGCTGAAGTTGTTCCTGATAATCAGGAGGAAGGGGGCCCCCATGCTGAGGGTGGCTATGTTCCTTTAGAAGAACAAATAGCTGTTGTGGAGCCTGAAGTCCCAGCTAATGTCTGTCAGCCAGTCGAGCAGAGAAATGTGGTTGTAAGTGAAGAAGACAGTGTTCCTGATGTTAGTAAAGACGGGGTCAGTAGTTATTAATGCTCATAGTTAAAGTTTATTGGTGTATTAATAGTTATAATTTATTAAAATAATCCATAAGATAAGCAAAATTACAGTTAATTCGTTTATTGTTAGGCTGTTATGGTCTATTTAAAAACTGGTCAATACGGGTCTCCTTACACCTAATTAACTTGGTTTTAGTGTATGCTTGAAAGGCTACAAAGCCTTTGCGGGGAGTAAGCATTCTTCAGGACCACATGAGATTCAACCTAATTATTGGCAGAGAAAGTGGTGAATTTGACCCTTAAATTCTAAGTTACTTGGGCTCTATAGCTAATTGTAAGCTGTAGGATAATGGGGATTTGAGACGTTTATTTCCTCATTTACCCCAGCTCTGGTTGCTCATGTGGTTTTCGGTTCGAAAACGAGGCGTGTATCTTAAAAATAAAAAAATTTTTGAAGCGTAAGTTGTTGGTCGCTTTAAGTCTAATTAAAAATAAAGTAAAAATGGAGCAAAAACAAAGTTGGACACTTAACACTTTGGGTGTCTTCAGAGGTGTAAAAAGGGGGGTCCAAGCTTATGTGTACTCATAAAAAAATGCGGTGTGCGGGGGGTTTGTGCCTGTATATATAACAAAAATTCATGAGGTGGCCGAGGAAGAGGTGGTGAGCTGTAAACTCATAAACAAGGTGTAGGCCTTTCTTATGAGATGGTTGGTAACAATACTGTGAATAATATTAACACGCCTAAGAGGGTTGGTCCGTGACGAAGTACTAATAAGTTGGTGAAGATTATGAATGACAGGTTCTATGATTTGCCTTGTCCTGTAAACTTAAACGCTTGGTGAAGGTTTGGCTCTATACTAGGCTTGTGCCTAATTATCCAACTTCTAAGGGGTCTTTTATTGTCAACTCATTATACTGCTCATGAAGACATGGCATTCGATTCTGTAGTACATATTATGCGTAATGTGGAAAAAGGATGAATGTTGCGTAATATTCATGCAAATGGGTCCTCTATGTTTTTTATCTGTATTTATGCGCACATTGCTCGTGGGCTGTATTATGGGTCTTATTTAGATAAGACAGTGTGGTATTTTGGGGTGCATTTGTTTTTGTTAACTATGGCGGAGGCTTTCCTCGGTTACACTTTGCCTTGGGGGCAAATGTCATATTGGGGGGCTACTGTTATTACTAATATACTTAGAGTGATCCCCGTAGTAGGAGAGAGTATGCTCCGCTATGTATGAGGGGGTTGGACCGTGTGTAATGCAACTCTAAAGCGGTTTTATACTTTACACTTTCTCTTACCGTTTGTGATAGTGGCGGTTGTTTTTTTACACCTGTTTTTTTTACATGAGAAAGGGAGTAATAACCCTTTGGGTATTGAAAGAGGTACTATGTGTGTGCCCTTCCACCCCTTCTATACTATTAAAGATCTTTTTGGTTATGTTTGCTTTAGGTTCTTTTTTATATATTTAGTGTGTGTGGATCCTGAGCTGTTAGGGAATCATTTAAACTATTGGCCTGCTAATCCTATAAAAACGCCAATCCATGTTCAGCCTGAGTGGTATTTTATGTTTGCTTATGCAATCCTTCGTTCAATTCCTCATAAAGCGGGGGGGGTATATGTTATGTTTTTGTCGATTGTAGTATTATACCTAATTCCTAGTCTTCACAGAGGTAAGTATCGAAGTTTATGTTTTTACCCGTTTAATCAAGTAGTGTTTTGAGTGTTGGTTGGTAGGTTTATTAGGTTAACATGGATTGGTGCTCGCCCAGTGCGGGAGCCTTATATCATTTTGGGGCAGTGTCTTTCAGTCATTTATTTCTCTAGGTTGTTATTAAACCCTCTTTCTTTGTGGGTGTGGGACAAGCTGCTTGAATACCCTAAATTCTGTAGGAGTCGTCCTGTAGACCTGAAATGGTTTAAGTTTTTAGCTTATTTCAAGTTATTAAAATTAGTAAATCGCGAAAGTAGCGCACGTGAGTGGGCTAATAAGTGTAGAAAAATATAAATATGTCTTTTTACGGGAGTCGATATTTTGGTGATATTGTCCATGGGGAACTAGGGAAAGACCTGTTCCGGTACCATGGTTTTGTGATGATAGTAGCAGTGGCTGTGTTGGTCTTTGTTATATATATAGGATGCGTAATCCTTCTTACTAAATTTTCTTATCGCCATTTCTTGAACCGTCAACGATTAGAATTTTGATGGACTATTGTGCCAATGTTGATGTTAGTAGGGTTGTGGTTTCCTTCTATAATTAACCTATATTATATAGAAGAAGTAAAACGGCCCCGGTGAAATTTTAAGGCGATTGGGAAACAATGGTACTGATCTTACGAATTTTGTCGCAATTTAGACACTCCAAGCTCTAGAGAAAGCGCTGAAAGAATTTCGTGTTATACAATTGATTCTTACATAGAAGACCAGCAGGAGACATTTAGAAAAGGAGGGTATCGTTTGTTGGATGTTGATAACCGGATGGTGGCTCCAGCAGATGTGCAAATAACTGCTTTTGTAAGAAGGTCTGATGTGCTCCATTCGTTTGCACTCCCTAAGTTACTAATTAAAGTAGATGCCATCCCAGGTCGAATTAATCGGCTTCCTATAAAAGCTTCCCAGTGTAGAATTATTTACGGGCAGTGTTCTGAAATTTGCGGGGTTAACCATAGATTTATACCGATTGTGATTGAGTTTATTCCTGAGAAATATTTTGTCATATGGTTGGAAGCTCTTAACTAAAATAAAAAATAAGCTAAAGCTTTTAAGAAGCGTTAAACTTTTAATTTAATGAACTTGTACAATGGGCAAGTAGCTTTTAGTGATAAGGTGGTCTAATATTAGGATATAGGGCTCATGCCCCTAAGGCGCCGTGAGTAGTGGCTCTTATCTTTGTGAGAGCTGGCAGAGCTAATGCGTTTGATTTAGGATCAATTCATAAGTATATATACTTGCTTTCATGGCACAAGCTGGCAGACCTAATGCATACGATTTAAGCTCGTCTTATAAGATATACTCTTGTTTGTGTGTGAATTACAAAGCTAAGCCCAGTCTCATTATGGTTAGTGTCGAGTGTCTATTTAAGACTCTAAGGAGAGTAGCTGTTTTCTTTGGAGCCTCTATCCTATTAAGCCTTTGTCAAGTGTCAGCGGACTCTTTTACTCCCTTGGGGTCGACTAAGGCTGCACTGGTGGACTGAGTAGGCGTGGTTGTTGGTGTTATCCCTTTTGTAGGGGTGCTTCTCGCTGTGGGCTTCTATACTTTGTTGGAACGTAAAATTTTGGCTATCATTATAATCCGAAAGGGTCCATCCAAGGTGAGTTATATAGGGATCTTGCAGCCTTTTAGTGACGCAGGTAAGTTGTTATGTAAAGAGTTTATTGTGCCTACACGTGCTAACGTAGGGCCCTTCATTTTGGCTCCTGCACTAATATTAACTATCAGTTTACTTGGATGGCTTTTATACCCGTATAAGTCGGCTGAAGTGTTTTATGTTTTCGGGGTGATTCTGTTTATAGTTATTACTAGAGTCAGGGTTTACGGGGTAATAATATCCGGATGGGCTTCTAACTCTAAATACTCTTTGCTAGGTGCAGTTCGTGCGATGGCGCAAAGAATTTCTTATGAGATCCCTATAGGATTTATCTTCTTTTGTGTGGTGCTGTGCTCGGGTGTGTTTATGTTTCAAGAAATTAGGGTGTTCCAACAAAGGTCCTTTTTTTTCTTTTTTCCTTTGTGCGTAGTTATAGTTGTCTGAATGCTGTGTATGCTAGCTGAAACTAATCGGGCGCCATTTGATTTTGTGGAAGGAGAGTCGGAATTAGTGTCAGGATACAACGTGGAGTACAGCGGAGGGGGGTTTGCAGTTATATTTATTGCGGAGTACTCTAGTATTCTTCTCAGAAGGGTTATAAGGGCGGCGATATTTTTCGGGGGAAATGAAGCGTTGATCGGGGTCTTTATGATGGCTTTTGCGGTCTTCTTTGTGGTTATTCGTGCTTCTTTACCTCGTTTACGTTATGATAAGTTAATGAGTTTGTGTTGGACTGTTCTTCTATGTGTCATACTTATGGCTAGTGTGTGTGTAGTAGTTCTAGTTAGGGTGTATGTAAGATAATATAAACTAGTATAATTCATTTACACTGAATGTGTCAGATAAAGTCTGTCTTACTTATGGTTAAAAGGTTGGCAATTAGACTTATTGCATTGATTATTATAAAAAACCTAAATATGAGTGTCATTGGGTTAAGCGTTCTAACTATTCTAAGTATGGGCGCCACAAGAGTCGCGATAGGGGGGGTAGAGTTGAACGGGTTGTACACCACAGACTTTGTAATAGGGTTAATGGTTACACTAACTCTATTTGTAGCAATTCTTTCCTACCTAAGGAGGGTTAAGATCCACCGGAAAGCAAGATTTAATTTAATAATTATCAGAATCAGCCTAATTTTAGTGATAAGATTCAGGGTGAGGAGGTTCTTCTTTTTTTTTTTTTTTTTTGAAAGTGTGCTAGCCCCTCTGTTGTTATTAATTGTAGGCTGAGGCTATCAGCCAGAGCGTTTACAGGCAGGGGGGTATATAGTAATCTATACGGTGTTCGGATCTCTTTTTTTCTTATGGGGGGTAAGAGAACTCTATATTAGAGGGTTGAGGAGGAGGATAAGTTCTGTGGTAAGGCTAGTAAAAAAAAGGGGAATGAGATTGTGATGGCTATACATTCTAGGGTTTCTTATCAAGCTACCAATATATCCATTTCACCTGTGACTACCTAAGGCTCACGTAGAGGCCCCAGTAGCCGGTTCGATGCTATTGGCCGGG